>NW_027271666.1:0-245000 GCF_040938485.1 Diadema antillarum
TACTAGCCGTTCCAAAGAATGCATCTCCACTGCTTCGGTGGGAACATCATCCTCATCCTCGACTGGCGCCGGACCTCAACGTTTATTTTGGGATCACCGGCCTGGTCCAAATTTTCGGGAATGTCCAGGAGGCTGTGCGGGCCATCCTTTGCAATCGATTGTTTCTAGAAACGGACTCTCCTCACCTGAAACCTCATGCGGACATGTGGTATAACGCCCCACTCTTTGTCGGCGATGTGGTGGCAGATATCCGTGGGGTGGCCCTGCCGACCCTGCTGGCGGAGACGTTCGCCACCGCCTCTATGGCCAGTACATGCCATCTATCTGACCATTGTAAATATGTAATATATGTATATATCTGTAGTTGTAAGTACACATATGTAAAATGTTATCATTAATTTCTGTTAAGTTTACAGAATTTAGTTTAACAGGCGCATATGATACGAGAAAGTTTGTGGTGTCTGTCACCGCCCACACTGGAAATGTTTCCGTCTCCCTCCATTTGATTCCCCTCCGGTTTATTCTTCTTTTGGTTAACTCTGCTTCCTTCAAGAAGCTAAAGATCATAAGCAAGAAACTTACGGACTACGGAGATGTCGAAGGAACACGTAGCCGCATTTCCGCTCGGGTCGGTGGCCGTGTAGGTAACGGTAGTCGTGCCGACGGGGAAGACGCTCTGATCCGGGCTCACCTGGACGTTCACGCTGCCAGAGTTGTCGGTTGCGGTGGGCACTTGCCAAACGGCAGAGGCGCTCGATGCCGAGGCCTCGACGACGATGACCTGAGATGACGGGCAGTTATCGAAGACGGGACTGACGTTGTCTGTAACGACTGTTTGGAGTGAAAAGGACGGATTGAATGAACACCGATTTAGACCGTCACTTCGACAACTTTGAATGACAATTTTACATCTCTTTTGGAGTACAATCAATTATCTTATGCCCGGCCTTGAGAACTTCATGTGCACTGTCTCTTCATTTTAGGAATCAACTTTTTTCATTCGCCTGCGTTGATGACAGTTCTTGGCAAGACACTTATTTTGGTGTTATGTTTAATACCGCCAGAGCATGCGGTGCTTGGCGAATTGAGACCGGGCATCACCGGGTAATGTTTCCACATCTCACTATGCTTGCTGGAAAGAATGACTATTGCCTTGAAAAGAATTAAAATGAATAAAATCTTTGTGCTTCCTATCACACACACACACAAATCAAAATCAAAATGAATAAAATCTCTGCGCTCCTTACCACCGCCTGACGAGACAACCACATTGAAGGAGCAGGTGGAGTAGTATCCGGCGGCGTCGATGAAGGTGTAGGTGACGGCCGTGGTTCCCAAGGGGAAAGTATCACCTGGAGAATAGTTGTTCCTGACGGTAACTGGCTGAGAGGCGTCGGTGGCGGTTGGTTCCACCCAGCTAGCGGCTGCGCTGGACGAGCCACCGGAGACGGAGACGCTGACGTCGGAGGGGCAGCCGGAGACGACCGGTGCATCGGTATCGCTACCATCTGCAATGATTTTTGACAAAAATTGAATACAATTATTCTAAGATAGCTTCGGAAGATTTCCGCAGTGATCAAAGCACCTTCAGTGACACAAACGATAAAAGAAACGTGTTAACTTTTTCAACAGAAGTCCCTTCCTGGCATATGTAATATAGGTCAAGCAGAGAATACAACTCGGCCCCTTCACCGTCAGTAGTGGACCTATACACCTTAGCAATGGCGAATCCTCACTCATCTCCTTTTCTTCAGCCCTCCAACAGCTCCTCCTTGCCATGTTATTTTGTTTTATATGTCTCAGTTTATAGAGCCCTTTTTGCTCTCCAAAATTTTCGCCTCAATATCGGCTCTACGGACTTGCAACAGCTCCAGGGCCGTCTACAAGAGGCTAGTACATGGTAGATTGTAGGCTTCATAAATATAATAGAGGTCACATCTCTATAAATCAGACTAAAAGAACACGGAGGCCCCTCACCATTAGAAACTTCCCGAGTTACCCTTCCTAGCGGAGGTCTTCGGGGATAACAACTACAAGGTACTACAAGGTAGTCTGGCATTATAAGGCATCCCTGTTTGAACACAACATCAATTGCATTTTTGAGGCGGTGGGCGAGGAGATTTTTAATCTGCGTGATATACCAATACTCACCAGTGACAACAATGTCGAATGTACACTCGCTGGTGTCACCGTTGACATCTGCGTACTCGTATGTGAAAGTGTACGTGCCCAGCCTGAAGTATGCCGCCGTGTATCCGGGCGAGGTTACTGTGGTAACGGGGCCAAGGGAGGATGTTGCCGTCGGCTCGTCCCAAGTGACGTAGGCGTAGGTACCGAAAGGCAGCGAGGTGGGGATGGCTACGGGACAATTGTCGATGACTGGTCCGCCAGCCACCACCACGTCCACTGTAAGGACCAAAAAGAATTATAAAAAAAGTTTGACCATTTAGTAAAGGTTTCGATATTGAATTGGGTATTTCAATGAATAAAGAAAGCACGCTTGGTAGATAATCTAATAATTGCAATGTAGGGAGCAGTTGAAATCTTTCCGACCACACCCTCACATCCAAGAGTGGCGTGTTCAGATAGATTACATTTAAGTAATTCAGTCACTGTATAGCAACAGTAGCTGGACTACCGTCAGACTTATCAGCAGATACTGCAGTGACCAGGGGAAACCAGATGCACAACAAACGGTGGATTACAATTAATATTAAACAGTTATATACACCGAAATTAAATTTTAGGGTCATTAGTACGAGTTGTTCACGAGGGAAGCACAAAACATGATAAACATGATATGTGGACAGCTCTAGCCACATTGACTCTACTGACGAAGCCCATGTCCAACTGTTAACTCTTCATGTGCCACGTTCGCATGTCCCACTCAGTCGACGGCGTGCCGACTTCGCATATTCTGCTCAAACGCACAAATCCGCTTAAACCGATCGATAAATCGCCAAATCCCGCGGTACAATGAAAGCTTTTCTCGCGCTTTTGTTCCTTTTACATACAGCTTGCATTCTATGTGGTGATTGACTGCAAGCGGTGTTCCCAACTAGTTCTGCGTGTAAATTCTAAGTTTCTGTCACCGTTTCATGTGCAAAAGTCATGCCTCTACAGTAATGTAGCAACTGTCATTCAAGAGAAAAAAAACAGAAGTAGATTTGTCATACAATTGTATCAAAGCAAAGCTTGCCATTCCTCTTCAACTTTGCTTACTATTACGTTCCTTAACAGAAATTAGTAGAAGTTATATAGATTGGAAAAACATAATTCTTTCTCAAAGCATGACTACCTTCGTGTCTCAGAATAACGTGGCACACAGGGGGTTTCCACCATGGCAATAAAGAGTTAAAAACGGCAATAGTAATCATAGTTTGGTGTTGTGATTTCTAAAAAGGCCTACAATAATAACCTGAAGTTTGTTTGTTATAAAAACACATATTTTTCGTGCTCATTGAAAGTCGTCACCAAGCATCACAAAGCATACTACAGTGCTCACAATTACGCCGACGTCAACCACATCTACTTTGTTTTCTTCTGTAATGATCGCTCCTTACAACTGCACTACCACTGTGGTAAAGGGGGGGGGGGGGTGCTTACAAGTATTGGCACTGTCCAAAGTTGCAGGGCTGCTACCGAAGCCATTGAAAGCCTGGACGGTGACGAAGTAGAGAGTGGACGGAGCGAGACCGCTGAAGGTGTAGCTGGTCGCATCGCCAGCCAGGGTTGCCGTCTGCTGGTTAGCAGCGGTCGTCGTGCCAGCGCCGACGTTGTACCCAGACACGTCACCAGAGGGCGCCGTAAAGGAAACAGTGATGGCGTTTGAGGAAGGTGTGAGGGCGACGTTGCTCACGGAAGCCGGGGCCTGTCCGGTCTCTGATTTTGATATCAAAGACGAAGAAAGTTATGTGTGAGTTCAAACACTTTTTTCCCTTTACGTCTCTTACAAGGAGATGCTACTTATGTATTACCATTTAATCTGTTCTCAACGACCGTCACAGATATCAACAACAAAGTGACCAGCAGTTATTCAAAAAGTAACGAGTACGATTTGAATCATGTACAATAATTGTATGAAATCTGCCCAATAAAAATTGGCATGCATTTCTCATCTCAAAATATGAAATCAGGAAGAGAGGTGGAAGAAAGAGTAGAGCGAACGTAGGTTATATTTCTTTTTGTTTCTGTACAGACGGAGAAATGAAAGACGAACAGTTCGTGTGTCCCTCTTGCAACTTTGAAAATTAGATTCTTTATCGTAAGCTGGTTTATTGTAAGAAGTAATCAAATCAGACTGCTCCTCAGGGTAATGGAACTGGAAGCTTCTTGATGATAGAGGTGAATAAGCACTATTTGGAGACATTCAAGTTTTGTGATCTTTGCAAAAGGGATATAAGACCTCTAAGTCGGACGGGATACAAATCAAACTCACGAGCGTCGGTCACACCAACTGCTGAAACAGCTGCACTCAAACCAGCGGTGCCCGTGGCAGCCAAACTAACGGTGTATGCCGTGTTGGGTGTCAGGTTGCTGGCGGTGTACGTGGTGGTGCCCGCCCCGAGGTTCTGAACAATCAGACTAGGGTTGGTGGGACTACCCACAGTCAGCTGGTAGCCGGTGTAGGCACCATTGGGTGCGGTCCAGGAGGCAGTGAGGGTAGTGGTGGTGGTGGTGACGCCCAGGTTGGACGGGGCAGGGGTCTCGGTCACTGTTGTGGTGAAAAGAAACACGGAAAGGAAAAGTTATAGAACGACCTACGGCGATCTCGAAACTCATAACATACCAGAAAAGTTCTCTACAATCTTAGAAGGCACGAGTCCTCGTTTCAAAACATTTCAAGTTTTGTTTTTTTATTTCTTTCATTTTTATATAATTATAGCAGCTCTTTGATTTCGAACGCGTTTCTGTTTTAAACTACCATGACGTCTTCACGTTGTTGCAACGCCCTAGGCATCACGGGAAAAAATATCCTACCCCCATCAAACAAACAAACAAACTTAACACGGTGAGTAGATAGGCAATTTGCAAGTATCAAATATTTGTCTCTTTCATTTTTTTTTCCATGGCAAAAACACATCATAAAAAGATAGAATAGTTGACAGATGTGTATAACCCTATCTGTGTAATGGAGTTTGGACAATGTGTACAACACAATTAAAGATGTTTGTGCCTTTGTGACTGTGTGTTTGTGTGTGAACCGGCACTGAAAAAGGTTAATACGACCATAACTCACCTGCACTTGTGGTTGCAGTCCCGGAGATGGAGGAGCTAAGTCCTGCATTGCCAGTGGCGGCGATGCTGACAACATAGGCCGTGCTGGGGGAGAGGTTGGGAATGGTGTAGCTGCTGGCTGAGGCTGGCAGAGCCTGGGTGAGGAGGTTGGGGCTCGATGCCGAGCCGACGGTGATCTGATAGCCGTTGAAGGAGCCCACGGGCGGCGTCCAGGTGGCCACGATGGAGTCGGTGCTTGGTGTGAGGACCAGGTTGGTTGGGGCTGGAGTCTCGACGATGGAAGTCTCTGTTTCGTCAGGCAGGCAACACATACAACATTTAAGCAAGCGAAAACATATACTCGGGCAACATTTGATTTGACAGTTTTTGTCACAGTGAACAGGCGACCTTCCAAAACGAAATGGACTTTAAAAAATGCACTCTAGATTCAAATTCCTGCACATGCATTAAAGATTAACTGTTGAAAAATATTCATAACCATCGTATTGAACTTTAATCCTCAGAACGCTGACTATTAATCTCTTCTCTATTCATGAAAGAAAAAAAAGTCAAATATTGTATGTTCCTCAAAAGCAATGACGTACATAAAAGAAAGAGACTTACCAGTGATGATCACGTTGAAGATACACTGTGCGCTGTTTCCAGACGAGTCGGTGAAGGTGTAGGTCACGGCTGTGGTACCGACCGCGAAGAAGCTACCGGGTGCGGCCGAGCTGCTGGTTGTCACAGAGCCAGAATCGTCGGTTGCCGTGGGAACGGTCCACGTCACAGTGGTGCCCGAGGCGCCGGCGGGTGCGACGGCGGTGATAGCCATGTTGGGACAGTCCGAAATGGTTGGAGGGGTGATGTCACCTCCAGCTGTTAGGGACAACAAAGAAATAAGATGTAATCATTTTCTTGCATTCTATTTCTAACAATTCTAAATGACAACACATTTAATCTTTGATCACCATTGAAACGAGCAAATAAGATAAATGAAAATAATTATGTCTGCAAAATCCCAAGATCTTGCATCCCATATTAGCTGGAATCCAGTCCATGCCATATAGACTGTTTAAGCCGTCTGTCAAATTGCGTAACTTATACTATGTATCACACACAGTGGCATTTATCTGTACCTGAATGTGTTAAATAGGTGAACAAAATCTTTGTGAAATAGGAAAAACAAAATTGAGGAAATGATATTGATTTACGTCATAATTTGGCTCTCGAGATTTGCAAGGACAACCATTGGAATAGAGAAACTCCTAATATGGGAGCTAGCTTGCCCTCTCACATGTATTCTACGGTATACTCTTCCTCAATACTGTTGCTCATTTAATCAAGCTTTTACATGCTTTAAGAACAAAATCGTACAAGGATAAAGTTTGTATTACAAAGACCGGAAGCAAACAATGACGAATAATCTTAAACCCAACATAAGCAACCAATGTACAAATTCATAGTCAGTTTCGCCATCAGTGAGTAATTTTAAGCATTGATTCATTTCCAGCCTTGGGTATCTTTTTTAACAAATTTACTATAACATGTGATGCACAAATCAACAGCCATTTCCTTGTGGCCCGGATGCCTGTAAGAGAATTATGAAATATGAAACCGTTGCTATAACTCACCAACAACTTGAACGGTGAAAGTACATTCACTGGTGAGGCCAGTATTGTCGGTGAAGGTGTAAGTCACGACGTACGTGCCGACGGCGTACGACTGGCCGGGAGAGAAGTTGCTAGACACCGTCGGAGCGATGCCGGAGTCGTCGGTCGCAGTGGGGACGGGGAATCTGACGACGACCTCGGATGCGCCCACGGTCGAGTAGGACAGTGGTCCCGCGGGACAGAATGTGATGGTCGGGGACTGGTTGACAATCTCTCCTGTAACATGAAGGATTTAACTAGAATAACACCTATGCATATTGGAAGTAAAATCCGGTATGTGACGACTGTAAATGTTGCCTACGAGTGGAGAATTTTCTCAAGTTTCATTTGAGTCACAATTCTTCTGCTCTGAAATATCACTTTCTTCTCTTTGCAAACTCCTTTTTTGATAAAGACTCTTGACACGGTGTGTAAATTCAATGTTTTATTTGGCAAAAACTTATTTTGCTTATTGGCCTTTGCCAAGTGGATAACACAGGTAAATAAACAAACCAGTGCGGTAATGAAGTACGCCTTCGAATAAGTGATATCAAACTCGCCTTTTTAAACAAATCAAATCTGACAAATTCAACACTACACTACACCACTGCACTACACTACACTACTACACTACACTACACTACATTGAATTACTTAACACTAATACTTGTAAGAATATGTTACGGCAATGGATAACTTACGGAAGACGGTGACGGAGAAGGTACAAGTATTCTGGTTGCCGGCATCGTCAGTGAAGGTGTAGACCACTGTGGTGTCTCCCACGGGGAAGCTCTGGCCGGGGTTGTAGTTGTTGGACACGGAGACGGTTCCGCTGTTGTCGGTAGCGGTAGGCTCCGTCCAAGTCGCGGTGGCCGTGGTGCCAGTCTCACCGGCGCTGACGACGATGGTGTTGGGACAGTTGTTGATAACAGGTGGAATGCTGTCGGTTTCCTCCACTGGAATACAGATGCAAAAAAGGAAAGAGGCTTGAATAGTGTACACATTGGCAAGCCATAATTCATTATTACTCGAGAGATATTGCAGATTTTGCAGACTTGGGGTGTTTCACAAGCATCTAAGTCGAACCTAAGAGCTAAAATCGACTTGCGAATATCGCAAACACAATTCCCTAATTTGGCATGTTTAAAAATTACTATAAGTTGGAAATGTTGTCGGGTATTTTAGATACAGACAATGGCATAGGCCAAAATAAAGATCTCACGTGTGACGGTGACGAAGAATTCGCAGCGGGCAAGGTTCGCGCTGTTGTCGGTGAAGACATACGTCACAGCTGTGTCGCCGAGAGGGAAGAACGATCCGGGCACGTGGGAGCGGAGGAGGCGCTGGACGGTGCCGGCATCGGTGGCGGTGGGCTCCACCCACGAGGCGACGGCGCCACTGCCCGAGGAGATAGTGAGAACGATATCGTCGGGACAGTCGTTGATTGTGGGCGGGTCGTTGTCACCTGGATCGAAGAGAAATTTGGAGAACAAATTAACATCTGCCCCAACACTGAAGGTTTTCTTTTACTCAGTGTCGAAAGTAAAAGGGAAGTCAGTCGATGTATATACGTCGCTCGAACACTCTGTCAAAAGGCATGCAATAGATTTTTAACCATTTACAACAACAAAAAAAGTCCACAATGGTTTGGCAAAATTACGTCCGCAGTATCATGCTTTCTGTCCGCGTGAATGGCTGATCTAAACACACAGAGCGAACGACGCAAAACATAATCTATTTGAAAAAAAGGCCACTTTCCAGAGACTTTCTCGTTGGCCAGTCTTAGAATCCAGAGATCTCCTCGGTACAAACATCCATAGTCCACCTCTTGTAAAACGGATGCATTTATTATGCCTGGACTGCTGATACAAATACGAGCAGGTTGCGAATGATATAGCATAGGTAATAACAGCAACAACGAAACCAACGTTTAGAATGATAACCACCAAAAAAATGAAAAATAAAAACCACCAACAATAAAAAACACAGAAAATTAATCCTTCCAAGTCTGGAAAAAGGTTTTCATAATCACAGAATAAATGCCATCCTTAAGTTGGCGCCATTTATGTTGCTAACTAGATTTAAAAAATACACCCCTCACGAGTCTCTCCTTTAGACTCCTGCTACTCACCGAATGCTATCTCGCATGTAGTGCCTGAAAAGCCAGTTGGACAATCACAGGTGAAGAAGTTGTTGTCTGGGGTACACACACCACCATTCTGGCACGGTGCGCTGGCGCATGGGTTCGTAGCTAACAAGAAAGAAATCAAAACACATGAATAAAACTAGTTTAATGTGGGTAGAGTGACACTAGGGAATTTGGGAAAAAGTAAAACCAACCATGCAATGGCACATGAGCTTGTGGTTATTAAAAATTGGCATCGTTTTTATATAAAACAGAGGAAACATACTCTGATGACAAAATTCATGACCGATTTATCAAATCATTTTAACACTTACACGGCGTCTCACAGTTGTGGCCCTCCCAGCCCAGCGGGCAGTCGCAGTAGAAGTCGACATCTCCCGACAGACTCTCGTACAAGTTGCGGCAGACCCCGCCGTTCTCGCAAGCCACGCCGTTGGTGGTGGCTTCCAAGGTGCAGATGTCCAACACCGGCTGGTCAGCTGCAAAGGGACAGTGTCAGACTTGGGGATTAGCTTCACTTTCAAAACATTCATATGGTCTATCTTACTTGCACGGAATTGATTTGTTTTAGCAGCAAGTGCGTGCAAAAAGCACACACAGGCGCCATCCCCCACTATGCTTGTCCGATACTCTTTCAAGGATGGAAAAGGTTAAGATTTTGACGCCATCAAAATTACCCCCTCATCAATATTAGCAAACGGAATGGAAGTTGGCGAAATTACCCCCATCACAGGTTCATGGAAGGGAAGAGTGTAATGCAGGCAATGTGTACATGTAACTGTGCTACCCTGCTCTTCATCTAATATACCTATTTCATGTTAGAATAGGAAAGTTAGTGAAAAGTCTTGCATGATTTAGTAGGAAAGGTGATAGGTCATGACCTCTGCCAGTTTTGAGTATGAAAACTGCGATGTTATATGTCAGTGCTTTGTGGTAGCAAGAGGAAACTTCAATTCTATCACCCCTTCATAATGGTCCGCCTTTTCAGAACCTTATAACATTCTGTTCATTTAAAGCCAACGAGACGTGGAATTGTTCTCTCAGAGGGGCTGAGCAGCTGGTGCACGCCATCAGCCAGACAGTGGCACCCTGCTTCCAGAGCCTATATAAAAGGAAAACTTAACACTTACCGGTGGTTGATCCACAATTGACGCCGGTGAAACCCTGCTGACAGATGCAAGCGTACTGGAGGTTGAATGTCCCGGGGGTTGGGTTGTCGCTGTCGTAGCTGTTAACGCAGTCGGCCCCGTTCAAGCAGGGTGATGCTGAGCAGCTGTCCAGTCCTGGCGCAGTCACTGGAAGGGCACAAAAACGTATCATTTTAACAATTGAAATTATCATTTATCTTACACCACCGCAAAATTGATTTAATTTTTATTAATTTATTAACTTAAAAAGACTCCAGTCGAGGAACTCCTGTTCGGGAAAAAAAACCCACCTCCAAGGTCCGTCTTCTGTTCAATCTTCATCAACAAATAGCTGACCCTTCCCCCTTTTTTTGTCAGTGTATTTTGTGCTAATCAGGATCTATCCATGTCATACAGGAGAGTGATGATTATCACTCGAGATGATAAAGTCTCCAAGGTTGTTTTTATCTTTTTTCTGTTTCTACTGATGAATGCAGGCATTACCCTCTGGTGACAGTAAATGCAGGAGCAAGTGAAATGTTCATTGATCACAGAAAATTCAACATTAAAACTTAGAAAATAAGAGATTAATTCGATTGCTTGACAGGAAATAGAAAAAGGGTGGTATTTATTTCTTGCCAGAAAACGAGGCTGCAATCGATACTCACGAGTTGAGAGCTGACAGTTGATACCGGTGAAACCATCGCGGCAGAGACAGAGATAAGAGTCCGAGTCCTCGTTCACACACGTACCACCATTCTGGCATGGGAAGTTGTTGCACGGGTTGGTGTTGATGACGGAAACTACAGATATGGACAGAAAACAAATACAGTAAAATGAAGGGGTTTACATACATTAAAGGAAAATACTCGACCGATGTTCAAAATTTCATGATACTTGTATTATGAATTCGTACAAATTTATGCTAAGCTCGGCTTTGTAATATTATTTGTACTCATTGGTAAAAATAACCCCAACAACTATATCGTTTTGTGTATGATCACTACTGGAAATACAATGCAACCTAGTTGGAAAATCTTTTTAATCAGTTGGGGAATCCAGTCAAAACTCTCGAGAAAGTTCAGCTTTACAACCGTGTCAAAAGAAAGAAGATGGTAAACTCGAGAAGGTATATGCTGAACTGCCCGATAAAGGCTGTAATAGTCCCAAAGTGAAGTCTTGATAAAATGTACAAGAAATTCGACAAGGCCTCTCTTACCCTGTTCACAGTTGACCCCAGCGAATCCGTCGGGACAGGTGCACTGGTATCCGGAGCAGACGCCAGCGATGGTGGAACACACCCCTCCGTTTTGACATGGGTTGTTGTCACACGGAGAGGGAATGGCTGAAAAAAATAAGAAAAATGCAAAATGAAAACATGTTGGTACTAATATTGATTCGATTTCCAATAAGGCATGCAAATGTTGATATACGAGAATCCATGGTATCAGTTTTATATCATTGATATCAAATTCATTCTAATGATTTAATCTAGTTAAGTGTCAGAACATTTGTCGTTGCTCGTTTTTAATAGAAGTACCACCTGATGAATGCAATCCAAGAAACATTCTCCATAATTGATCCACACGGTGTTTTTCATAGTGCACTCTGATTTGCAGTGGTAAAATCAAGATATTTAATTTGGCATCACATATTTCGATTTTTACTTATTAATCACCAACATTTGTGCTTCAATTTCAAGCAGCCAGAGTCTGTACAATGTATAGCTTTAAGGTTTTACTGGTAAGAAAACTAACCTTGTTCGCAGTTGAATCCAGTGAAACAGCCGGAACACTCGCAGCTGTACGAAAAGCAAGTGTCGCCCAGGGTGGTACACTGTGCTCCGTTCAGGCACGGGTTGGGGGAACAGGCATCGCGCACTGTTGTAGGAAAGGGCATAATCAGCGGGTTATGGGTTAATGTAACTCTGAGCAAAATATATTCCAACAATTAAAATCCTGATTAGTAGCTTTAACATGTATCTGAAAATTGGTTGCTCTCTAGAAACATTTTAAAAACTCAAGGAGTGTGAGTCAATGGCTATCTACAACCGACTGCTATCAATGTTCCCCACTCTCAAATTCTTTCCGAAGATTGATTTATAGTGGTTCAGATACTTGGTGACTTTTCCGAGGTTAGTAGAGCTAATGCCAAGAAATGTTACAGGTGCACAACAAGCAGTTTCTCACCAGACATTCGGGCAAAACATACTCAGGTCTGATTAGTCACATGGTGCCAATGTCAGCTTCAGGAAAATGTTATGAATCCTCGGTAAAATGTAAACAGATGAAACATGCTACAATCTCCTTTTGTAGAAACTGGATCGCTTGTTGAATACTGAGTTGGGAGTTACCTGGTTATACCGCCAGCTTTAAAACAGATCTGGGCCCCATTTAGTAAACAAAAAGTTGATAATGATTGCAACTCTTGCTGTAATGGCAATTGTAATAGTAAAATTCAGCTTCCTGATTGGCAGTTGCTATAGGAAGTTGCTATTTCAGCAAGAGTTGTTATCCGAACATCTTTTATGAAATGGAGCCGAGTCATTATACAGGGTAACTACCACACGAAGGCAATAATGAAGTATAAAGGCCACTTAAAGAACACTGAAGCCAAATAACCATCTTCAAGGTTAGATCTAGGCCTACAGGGAGGAGGAAGCACTTTTACCTTCATCGCAGAGGTCGCCGGTGAAGCAGCCAGAGCACTGGCAGGTGTACTCCGTGCAGAGATCGCCTACGGGCTCACAGGCGGCGCCGTTCTGGCACTGGTGATTGGAACAGGCGTCGAGCTCTGGAGAGAGGATGACGGATAGAAAGACACATAGTTACCATAGCCACGGTTCACATAGTGAACGCAAATTTAGCATAAATGGAATGCATCCCTCTATGGTGGGTGAAGTATATCTTTATGTCCCAAACAGCCAGAGATGAATAATTTCACGCTTTTTGTGTAACCCATTAACAAGGAAAGCAGACTTAGTTCTAATAATGCCAAACTCACCGCAATAAACCTGCGAGTCATCCTGTTTGGTTGCACAAACTCCATGCATTTGTCTTATCACTAGGTATTAAATGCACACAAATGAGTGATTGGAACATAAATTACTTTTGAATTCGAACATTTTGACTGAAACTGCCCCTTTCCAACTTCCCTACAGGACATCAGAAATCATGGACTCACTGGTCTGGCAGAACTGGCCCGTGTAGCAGAGAGGGCAGCTGCAGGTGTAGGTCAGGCACGAGTCGGCATCCACGACGCAGGCCGCTCCGTTCTGGCACTGGTTGTTATCGCAGGCATCGACGGGGATGTCGCAGAATGTGCCGACGAAACAGGCCGGGCACTCGCAGTAGTAGTTGTCGCAGGAGCCCGGGTAGGCCACGCAGGCACCGCCGTTCTGGCAGAGGTTGTTGTCGCACGCATTGAGCTGCGTCTCGCAGTTGGTTCCCGTGAAGCATTCGGCACAGACGCACTGGTACTCGGTCAGACTGTTCACCACACAGGCACCGCCATTCAGGCAAGGGTTCGGGGCACATGGTGTGTCTGGGAAGTTAATTTTTAAATTTCATTTGAGTTGGATATACTTCTTTATCGTTGCAACTGATGCATTCTTCAAATTAAAAACAAAAATGAATCCTTTCAAGCACGGCTACTGCAAGTTTAGAGCAGACTACACTTATTACAAAGTACATTATATTGTTTTAAGACCTTCTATATTTTGAATGCCTGATTAATGCATCATACTTCATACTATCTTAGCATTTTACAGTCTAGCATTACTTTCAGGTGCAAATTCATAACTAGAAATGTCGCTACAGCGACTGGTTATACCCCCACCAAACAACATTTCATAAGCTTTGGTCAAAACAACATTTCATAAGCTTTGGTCAAAAAACTGAGGAAGTAGTTAAATCCGCAAGATCTTTCCTTGATCTTCTGCCATTAATATGCCGTTACCATGGCAACGTACTTTCGGGTACTGTCGAAAAATGCGTCTTGCACATATAAAACCAAAGGCACACATCTGTACCAAGTTTCATGGAAATTGGGCAAAAACTGAGGAAGTAGTTTGCAACACAAAATTTTCCATCATTTGGCTCATAATATATGAGCTGTTACCATGGCAACATACTTTTTGTCACTGTCAAGAAATGTGTCATGCTGACCTATATCCTAAGACAAACATTCAATATGAATTCCATGAGAATTGGAAGAACACTGAAGCAGTTTTGCCATGAAGCGCATTTTGCCCTATATTTTACCAATAACATGCCGTTACCATGGCAACGCACTTTTTGCCACTGCAGAAATACGTGTCTTGCACATTAACATATTCAGATGAACATCTGTACCTAATTTCATAAAAATTGATCAAAAACTGTGGGAGGAGTTCGCGACGCAAGATTTGTACCCATTTTTGCCCATAATATGCCGTTACCATGGCAACGTACTTTTGGGTACTGTCAAAAAATATGTCTTGCACATCTACAACCCAAGGCACACATCTGTGCCAAGTTTTATGGGAATCGGTTGAAAACTGAGGAAGTAGTTCGCGACGCAAGATTTGCAACGGACCGACCGCTCGACCGACCGCCCGACCGACCGCCCGACCGCCCGACCGACCACCCGACTGACCGTCCGCTGATTCCTATATACCCCCTTCAAACTTCGTTTGGCGGGGGTATAAATATATGGAACGCATAACATTTTGCAACACTTGGCACCTCAATTTCCTCACTTTTGTAAGATGAACAACTACAGCATCGAGATTAGTATCAAATTTACGTCAGAACTTGAAGAGAGCCTTAAATGTGAGGGGAGTATTAAGTGACCAACTCACCAGTAAGGACGGTGATTGTGAAGCTGCAGGAGCCAGTGTTGCCGGCCGTGTCGGCGTACTCGAAGATGACAGCGCTGGTGCCAACGGGGAAAGAATCGCCGCTCTGCGCACTGCTGGCAACCAGATTGGTGGCGCCAGCGTTGTCGGTGACGGTGGGTGGGTCGAAGTCGACAAAGGCAGCGTCGACTCCTTCCAGAACGGTGACGACGATGTTTTCTGGGCAAGTGACCACTGGACCGACCTCATCAACTGTACAGAGCAAGAAGTGAAAAAAGGGGCTCATTTATTTTGCATGCGACAAAGTGACTATGGCTTCATACACATTATCATTTTTAAATGGGAAAGCTTGGGCTTCATATCCGCAAGAGTAAGTGGGAAACCAGAAATTATGACCGATTCATTATGGTGTTCAATTTATGATGAAGTGGCATCAGAAGCCGCCTACGAGTTCTTCTCACACACCTGTTACGACGGTGACAACGAACGAGCAAGTGACTTGGTTCCCGGATCCGTCGGTGAAAGTGTAAGTGACCTGGGTCGAGCCTCGGAGGAAGAAGGAGCCCGGGCTGATATTGCTGGTGACCGTCGGGGCCACGTTGGAGTTGTCGGTGACCACCGGGGTTGTCCACGTCACGGTAGTGCCGGCGACCTCGACCGGAACCGAGGAGGTGATGTCGGATGGGCAAGACAGGATTTCCGGTGGGATTGAGTCAACTGAAAGACAGGAGAAGAACAGATTAATCAGTGACAGGTAACTCGGTCAACACAAGGTTCGGTTAGCACAAACATCTTTGCTTCATCAACTTCGACAAATACGTTTCCTCTTTATTTCAAGAAACAAAAGAAAAAACTACACTTGACAGAATTTTTGGACCTTTGGTTATATAGTTTACGCCGATGGTGACATTGATCACCTTCACCAGACATGTTCAGCAATAAGAACACCAATGCATCAATAGCAATAGAAAATCACTGGAGGCGGCTCTGAATGAATACATAATGAATTTTGTTCGATACACGTATTTTCGCTGAATCTGCGTAGGCAGAGATCGTAGTTGGACAGAATACTGGGCATAGACTGGAAAGGTGGACTTACTCTCTGTGACGGTCACCACAAACTGACAGGTGGCGGTGTTAGAGGACGGGTCAGTATAGACAATGGTCACTGTGGTCCGGCCGGGAGAGAATGAGTCCCCGGAGGCAGCAGTCTGGGAGAGAAGGGCCGGTTGTCCGGAGTTGTCCGTCACAATCAGAGCTGGCCAGGAAACCGGGGTCAGTGCGGTACCCAGAGGAGTGTTAACCCTGATGTCGTTGGGGCAGTTGGTGATGACTGGATTCTCCGTATCGACTGTCAAGGGGAAGTCAGGGAAAGTTTTGTTTTTGGTTTTGTTTTTTTTCAATCCACTGTCAGCTGTGGTTATTGATAAAGGATTATCATCAATGTATCCTGATTCCGACATTCACGTGTCGTTGGTGTAAAAATTATAGACACTGGTAGAATTTTGTACTTCCGAAGTGATTATAATGCACAATTTAGCATTTGAAAATGCACCAACAATGTCAGTTAGTTTTCAGATGTTACGCATAATGCACAGCTCATATCAAACAATTGAGGAAGCAATTCAGAGTGTGGGCTCGGTGGTCTAAGAGCAATCAAGTCTTATAATATCAACATTCGATAATTGCCAGAGAGTTTGAAAAGTTCCCTCCATACTGAATAGCTTTTTAAGCAGTTGCCGTTCAAAACGTTCAGTAAAGCTTCGTGTGTTCCTCTTCTTCCATCAACCCTTAAAAGAAAGCATGTTACAACCTATTGAAACTGCATGAATAAATCTGAAGTATTTTCATGACGACAAACCTTCAATAACGGTCACGGTGAAAGCACAGGTGGCGGTGTTGCTGGCCTGGTCCGAGAAGGTGTAGGTCACCACTGTGGCACCGGTCGGGAAGAAAGTATTCGGTGACTGTGTGACCGTGACGGAGGGCTGGTTGTTGGAGTTGTCGATGGCCGTGGGAGCCACCCAGGAGATGACCACACCCCCGCTGTTGAGAGGCGTGGTCCGGGTGATGTCGGCGGGGCAACCAGAGATGACTGGTGGGGTGGTATCCTCTGTAAAACAGAAACAGGGACGTCTAGTTGTAAAGTTCGTCTGAGATGGCACACGAACTATAAAATGCTTTGCGTTCTTCGCCATCTGACTCATCACACACTCACCATATATTGTTTTTTATTCCTCTTTGCGACATGCGAGATGCAGGAAAGTGGGGAAAAATGAAGAAGAGGGCTGTGATTTTTCACCACTTCTGCACTTTTCTATTTGATATTTAGACTTGACATTTCCCTTTACCAAGTAGGTTGCTAAGTCACATCACCTGTTCCTACCCTGTACACTTTGGTACTTGTGCGTGTACATGTATTTGATGCCAGCTCATGAGAGTTATAAAAGCTTTTCCTACTACCAATTGATCACACTAGATGATAACGTTCCAGTACTTGTTATCTAGTTCTACATACATGATTTCCACCAGCAGCAGGGGCAGGGTTCCCGATAGGTAAGAACCAAGTTCAGGAAGGATCTATTCCTACCTGTCAAAATAATGACATTGAAGACACATGGGTCGGCATCGTTTCCGGAGGCATCGGAAAAGATGTAGGTGACCGTGGTCGTGGATCCCACGGGGAACAGGTCCCCGGATGATGCCGACTGGGAGGAGATGAACTGGGTGCCGGAGATGTCGGTCGCCGTGGGCACACTCCAGGTGATGGCGAGCTGAGTGGCCGAGTTGACCTCGATGGTGCGGACGATGTCTTGCGGACAGTTGCTGACGGTCGGCGGTGTGGTGTCAACTGCGTGTTTCAAAAGACGGAGAAATATCTTTAACATAATGCATTTGGGGGCGTGTAAAATATCATATTCCAAAATTGACGGGTCTTTGTCTAGCGCATAACTGCTGGGTGGATGTTTTGTTACTCGAGAACACCGCATATTCCATCCTTCCTTTACTGTACTACTGACCCACAATAGCTCAAGTCTTCAACATCCGTGTTCGAGTTTTACCACCCTCAGGCCTATGTGACAAAAAGTACTCACTTGTATTCACAGTCACTGTGAAGGAACACGGTGCGGCGACGTTTCCGGATGCATCGACGAACAGGTACACGATGGTTGTCGTGGTGCTGGCGTCAAAGCTATCGCCGGGCTGGCGGGTCTGGGACTGGACAGTGGCCGTGCCAGAGATATCCGTGGCAGTGGGCTCCACCCATGTGACCTGAGCGGAGGCGGTTCCAAGCTCAATGGTTGTCACGATGTTGCTTGGGCAGTTCTGGACATCTGGTGGAGTGGTGTCGACTGTATAAATCGAGGGAAAGACACAAAAGTTTTATTGGCAGCTCAGTGTATACTTAATATGATATCTACGCAAAAATAAAGCATGACCTTACAATAGACTTTACTGCTGACATTCTGTATCATTATTGATAACATTCAAAGGAGAGGCCATCAAGAAAAAGGATAAAGTTAGAGGACATCTCCTTGTGAGACGGAAGTACACATTATTTTGTTTTGTTTTTTTCGTCCATAGAAATTGTCCAATACTCAATTATTTCCAGTTAATGAACAAATGGGCGTTGCCCTTCATCTGAGCTGGTTGATTTATCTGTCTAAAATCGCATAAATATTTGCAAGTTAATGACTCCCCGTCATAGGACCTGTTATGTGGTGGTGGTGGTGTGTGTGTGTGTGTGTGTGTGAGCGGGGGGGGGGGGGGGGGGGGGGGGGGGGGGGACATCTTATCCCACAGGGTACTTACCGGTGTTAACAGTGACGACAAACGAACAGGTTGGTGCTACATTGCCAGAGGCATCGGCGAAGACGTACGTGACTGTTGTGGCCCCGACAGGGAAGAAGTCTCCCGAGCTGTGAGACTGACTGATGACTTGCTCCGTGCCCGAGATGTCGGTTGCTGATGGCTCGGTGTAGGCTACCTCCACGCCTGCTGTGCCCAGCTCGACAGTGCGGGTTACGTCGTTAGTGCACAGCACAGTCGGATGAGTGGTATCATCTAAAAGGAGATAGGCAACGGAAAGATCACATGGAATGTTGACCAGAAATACCAGAAACCAGTGTCTCCATTGTGCTTATTCATTTAACTTTTCGTCAAACATGTCCAAAATCTGGGTCATTTGTTCTCTATGTATTCGAGGCCTTGTTATTCTTTTTTCTTTTGTTCCAATACTTATGACGGAAAATATCGAAGTTTGAATCTGAATATGGTACTACCGTAACATGGTTGGATCTGTGGCTCGTTCATGGCAAAGAAACAGAACCATGTGATAACTTCCTATACACTGCACACTATCCAAAATGATACTGACCGGCCACGACTGTGACGGTGAAAGTGCAGGGAGCGGCGTCATTATCCGAGCCATCGGTGAAGATATACGTGACCGTCGTGGTGCCGACGGGGAACAGGCTACCGGAAGTGTGGGTCTGGCTCCTCAGAATGGTCACTCCGGAGATGTCGGTGGCTGTGGGCTCCGTCCACGTGATCGGAGTCGACTGCGTGCCGAGCTCGACGCTCTGGAAGATGTTCATGACGCAGGTCACAGTGGGCGGCGTGGTGTCAACTGAACACGGGAGTAGAAAAGACCAAACACAGCCATTAGAATGAGGCAACACTTCAAAATTCCCTGAGCGGGCAGTATGTACTCTAACTTATGATTTGGTGTCTCATACTCCAGCTCTGATTTTAACTTGTCCATGCCAAAGTTTTCTTCTTTTTTTAGATTCAACCCAGCGTTTTCCAGTTTACTTTATGTGCCAGGGGACTTTGGGACAGTGTGTGTTTTTTTTTCTTCCTGAGCCAATCAGTATTCAAAGCACTATAAGGTTTTACAATAGAAGGTCACAGTGAGGAACCAACGTACTAGCAAAGACAGAGACAGTGAAGGTACAGCTGGAGTCAGTCAGCCCACTGTTGTCGGTCACGGTGTACGTAATCAGCGTGGTCTGTCCCACATCGAAGAAAGAGCCCGGTGCAACGTTAGCGACTATGGAGGCAATGCCGGACAGATCCATGGCGGTGGGCGGGGTCCAGTTGATGACTGCCCCCGGGGTGCCGAGCTCCACAGACTGGGCGATGTTTGTTGGGCAGTTGGACACCGTTGGTGGCGTGGTATCGGCTGTAAAATTTCGAGATAAACAAACATCACTGTCATTAGATATCTGACGAGCAGGTACATGTAAAAACTTCCAAATAGCTAGACACAACCAGCATTGGATGAATGGACTTTCCCTCTTCATAATCCTGAACAAGTCAATAGAAATGCCCAAATCTGACTGAGAAGAGTCTGTCAAATGTGAAATTTCAGGTTAAAATCAAAGTTATTTTTTAATTACCACTTGCCCCAGGGGTTGGGTACAAGTTATAGATATCACACTCAAGTACCAAATTATGCAGATTTTTTTTTTTTTTTTTCCAAATGACCATCATAAAAGAAATTCGGGACTCCAAAACAAGAATAAACGTACTTTCAGATAATAGGTTTTCCTTCCAGTAGTAATCATTAAAGAGGGCAGACATGGTCTTATGATGATGAAAGTTTGTTTTGCGAGGTGGTATGCTAAAGAAAAAGACGTGAACAAAAAGAATATCTTCATACTGGTTGCAACCGTGACAGTGAAAATGCATGGAGCCGCCTCGTTTCCGCTGGCATCGGCAAAGATGTAGGTCACGAAGGTGGTTCCCACGGGGAAGTTGTCGCCGGGGGCATTCGACCTGGACTGGAGAATGGCCTGGCCCGAGATGTCGGTTGCGGAGGGCTCGTTGTAGAAGACGACAACGCTTGTGGTTCCAAGCTCGACGGTCCTCACAATGTCGTCGACGCATGTAACCGTTGGTGGGGTCGTATCGACTGGGGAGGGGGGGGGGGGGGGGGGGGGGAGGGGGGATGGGGGACAGAGAAAAGAGATAGTTATAATCGAGACAACAGAGGGCGTACTATATCAGCCAACATGAATTGCAGTTACAGAGCATACTCCTTATCGAGTTTTCGTTTTCAACACTGGCTTGGCAAGGCAAAGCATTTTTCCGTCTCAAAACAAAGGCGGGAAGAATTCCATCCGTTTCCAAACAGAACTGAGGCCTCATATGTCGTCACTAACATAATGCAGCAGCAAAAAAAAAAAAAGAAAAAAGAAAAAAAAAAGACGACCTTAAGAGTTTTACATAGCCCTTTTTCGGTGCAGACCATATGAGCACGCTTAATAAATTTCTATGAAAGAGTTAATGCATTTTTTTTTTTCCGTTCATGTTCCTCACGATAAAATAGCGTCCTCTTACTGCAATATCAGCGTGCATGTCAACACTGTGCTACAAACAGACGGGTATTTCAGAAATTGGACTACATTTGAGGATTTCGGCGGGCGAACGACGGCGCAAATTCAATACGAATCAAGCGGTGTAGAAAGAAATTAGAGCTAAAAAGAATTCTTTGTGAAGGTTTGTCCCACACACCTGTGTTAACGGTAATGGTGAAAGTGCATGGATCGGCAGTGTTGCCGGAGTTGTCCGAAAACACGTAGGTCACCGAGGTCACGCCGACGGGGAAGAAGTCTCCAGACGACGAGGTTTGGCTGACCAGGTTGACCTGGCCGGAGATATCGGTGGCCGTGGGCTCGATGTAGAAGACCTCGACGCCGCTCGTTCCAAGCTCAATGGTCCTCACAAGGTCAGACTGGCAGGTCACCGTTGGTGGCGTGGTGTCAACTGCAAAGTATCAAAATCGTACAAAGATGTGTTAGCTAACGACTCTAACGTTAGAAGAAAACAAATCGATCGATCCGTAACTTAAGACCACCAGTGTACCGCAAAAAGCTAAAGATGGATATCAGATTCGAAAAGGATAGCTTGGTAGACAAACATTCCACGACGTAGGATACTGACGACGATATCAAGTTTTGCATCACTTTTCGTCGTACACCAGCATTATGAGTAACAGCCATCACTCGATAGGCGTTATAAGGATGGTTCAAGATACTGTGCGTTCCACCACTTTTTGATCAGACTTTCTAAACAGTTTGAAATACCATTCTATGCTTTTCTTCTGATATGGCATACGTTATGGCATACATTTTTGCATATCGCAACCTGCATTAAATTTGTTCTGCTTTTCAAGGTCCCACTCAGTTTGGCAGTAGATATAACATCGATATGACTAAACACAAACAAAACACACGCATTCCCTGTGTCTCAGATCAGGCTCTGTCTGGTATAGCAATCCGCCTACTGGTCTCAAGATGGACTTACTCCAGGAATTCAGTGGATTTTTCATTGTAGTAATACACTCTAATTCATTTTTCCGATCACAATACGAAAACATCCACAAAAGTTTAAATGTCCAATGGATTTCTTTTTAATCTAAAACGGACAGCAAGTCTAAACTCTTTGCTTACCTTCCACAATCGTGATGGTGAAGGTACAGGGGTCGGCCTGGTTGCCGGAACCATCAGCGAAGATGTAGGTGACAGTGGTGGTTCCCACGGGGAACTGCTCGCCTGGGGAGTTCGTTCGGCTAACCAGGATGGCTGTTCCGGAGATGTCGGAGGCCGTCGGCTCGGGGTAGCTGATCTGGACGGAGGATGTTCCGAGCTCCACCGTCTGAACGATGTTTTCGACGCAGGAGACGGTGGGTGGAGTGGTGTCAACTGTGGGGTGATAGATGAGGATAAATGTAAGGTCACGTACACTTTCCTTACGTTGAATAGTATATTGCTTGTGGAAAGGATACCGTCTTGGTAACATGGACTTATTTTTTCAAAGAAATTGGGATCATTCAAGTGAGCGGCCAGCTGTCTACAACTGCAACCTTTTAGAGTCCCCCATGGTTGGTCGCCAAAGACAGGTTGTCTGTATCTGTAGGCTTTATAGGATAACTCTTTTATTGTAGTGTACCTATCTATGCCGGTAATTTTCGAACATCGCGAGTTTTTGGACATGCAGAATATGCGCGATGGAATGAAACAAGCTAAGTAAGAATAACATTATTTAAAACTAGAGAAGCACTCCCAGAGGGTAGACCTCAGCCAAGCAGCTATTTTCTACCAATGATCTTGTTCTCCTATACAGATCAGTGATTTCCTCATTCCACCCATACTATGCATGCTGAAAATCGCCCAAATTCCCAATATAGAAGCCTTTTGTTACGTCATCAACCCTCAGCTTCATTGACCCTACCTGCCAAATATCGAAAATCCTCCATAAAATCTAAATAACTGCCAAATCATTACCAAAACTTAATCATCTGTTTCTTGTGTCATTCTCAAACTTTCCTGCAAGTTTCATTGAAATCCGTTCAAAACATTTTGAGTTATTTTGCACACGGACAAACAAACAAACGGTACTAACACAACCTCCTCCCTTGGCGGAGGTAATAACAATAACAGTAGCAGCAGCTGCAACAAGGATTTACCAGAAAAGACGGTGACCGTGAATGTGCAGGAAGAGTCAGAGTTTCCGCTGTTGTCGGTCACCGTGTAAGTGACGTCAACGGTCTGACCAACGTTGAAGAATGACCCAGAGTCTGAAGAGGACACTATGGTAGCAATGCCGGACAGGTCAGTGGCTGTGGGCGGAGTCCAGGTAATGATGGCGCCTGGCACACCCAGCTCGACAGACTGCACGATGTTGCTGGGGCAGTTGGTGACGGTTGGGTCGGTTGTATCAACTGATGTGGGAGAGAGAGAGGAATGGAATGTGCTTAATAGCGATTGATGGATCAAATGATGCAATAATGCCGCAATGGTAAAAGAGTAAACATCGCACCAATATGGATGTAACATTACTGCCCATTTTCCAGGGTGTGTCTGCCTGGCGGAGTTTGAATGCTGCTCTAAGAACGGAACTTGAATTGGGACCTTTAACATATGTGGAATGCCAGTCTTGTCACTCGTGGAATCGATGTTCAACGATCCGTCTAAGGGAAGGATCTTTTATTATATGTTATGACGGGGAGGCACAATAACAAAGAGCACAGCTTAGCTGGGGTCGCTCGAGATAACCATTAAGTCTGTCGTTTGGGAGGCTGATAGACACACTGCACCTATGCAGCTTCATTGCTTCTGACCATTATGATTCATCGACATCCCAAGTTGCAAAATATATGGTGAGAGATCAAACTACTCACCGGTCGTGACCGTCACGGTGAAGCTGCAGGGGTCGGCCTGGTTCCCGCTGGCGTCGGTAAACACGTAGGTAACCACCGTGGTACCCACGGGGAAGTTGTCGCCTGGGGCGTTGGTCCTTGACTGGAGGAGGGCCTGGCCAGAGATGTCGGTGGCCGTGGGCTCGTTGAAGAAGATGGCAACGGATGAGGTGCCGAGCTCAACGGTGCGGACGACGTTCTCCACGCAGGTGACGCTTGGAGGTGTGGTGTCCACTAGAAAGGTATTACAATCGGGACGAGGAGATGAATTGACAGGTGTACAACTTGCACGCACTAAAGCTGTGCATAAATTACAGATAGAGCCATTTTCAGTAATGGGCCAAAAGACTGTTCGATTTCTTGGCACACGAGTCATTATAGAGCGTCAGGTATGCATTTCATTTTTTACTATACAGCAACGCTATGTCCCAAAGTAAAGTCTTACATTATGTCTCTTTTCAGTACGCATTATTGGTAAAAGAACAGGGCCTCCGTTGCGTGAAAAACGTGCAGCAACCCAACAAAGAAAAAGTCAGGCATCAACCAATCAGAATTCAGTATCTAGAGGATTGTGTCCGATTTTCAATTTATGTTTGATCACAACTTTTACGCAACAGGGCCCAATTTATACGGAGTTGAGAAATACTGTTTCTCTTTTTAATTCCCCACGATATATTTGGTAAACGTTTGCATGTACCTCGTGCCTTTTATTTATTCCTTTGGGACACATTTTTTGAAAGTCGGGGGGGGGGCAGACCAAATGCAGAACATTTGGGATATTTCATAGACCAGTTTAAAGTGTAAAAAATAACGCTGTCGTACCTGTGTTCACTGTGACGGTGAAGGTACAGGGAGCGGCTGTGTTGCCGGAGTTGTCGGTGAAGATGTACGTAACGCTGGTGGCACCAACGGGGAAAGTATCTCCCGGTCCGGCCGTCCTACTGAGGAGGGTAGCCTGGCCGGAGATGTCGGACGCCGTCGGCTCGGTGAAGAACACCTGCACGCTGCTTGTGCCGAGTTCCACGGTTTGCGTGATATCACTGATGCATGTCACGGTGGGCGGGGTGGTGTCAACTGAAATATTCCAAATTGTATCAGTGAGAAGGGGTTCAGCACACGTAACGAGCTCACAACGTGGGGTGAGGGTGAGGATGGGGGTGGTGAAGGTTTGAAGTAAAGGGGGAGGGGTATTTTATTAGCTTGTTGTCAACGACACATGAGAATTGGGCTTAGTGGTGTCAACTGAGCATACCGAGTTCCAAAGTATTTTTTTTTTTGGGCATGGGTTACACTCACTTTTCGATCTCACTCGAGTTGGGGTGAAGGGGATTCCAGGAAGAAGGGGAAGGGGTTGTGATATTTGTGAAATCCACCTTCTATGCAGCAATTCTTAAGGCGTTTTGAATCGATCTCCAGGGGCTAAATGCATTGATTACACCTTTCTGCACTTTTACTTTTGTTTGTATCACAACTTACTCGTATTGACTGTAATCGTGAAGGTGCACGGGTCGGCCGTGTTTCCGGAGTTGTCGGTGAAGATGTAAGTCACAGAGGTGTCGCCGACGGGGAAGGAGTCGCCTGGTGCTGCGGTCCGGCTGAGCAGACTGACCTGGCCAGAGATGTCTGCCGCGCTGGGCTCTGTGAAGAAGACCTGGGCACTGCTCGTTCCCAGTTCGACTGTCTGGACGATGTTGTTGGTGCAGGTAACGGTCGGGGGTGTGGTGTCGACTGACAAAGAAAAAAGAAGAGGGAATAATCGGGCGTAAGGTGAAAGATAATAAAACACAAACGTAATTCCATATTGATTATATTTATTATGTATATACACTCGATCTTGCACTTGACGGTTTTTTCATAAAGAATTATATTCGCATGGTAAACATTCAGGTATAAAAGTCATTGATTTTTATATGGCAAATAGCATAGAAACATTATTGAAAATTGGCCATGTGCAAGAAGATCTCCCCATTGGCTGATTGGATGGATAACAACATGAATTGGTTCTACTTCGTAAATTGAAATTCAAGCAAGTCGAAGAATTTCCTCAGATTTCTTTGGCTTTGACCCACGCGAGGTTGGCGATACATACACTAATGAATAGACATGAACATTTTTAGTATGGTAAACCATATCACACATGTTCGTCTGCCTTGGCAAGGAAGTAGGATACCTCCTTGGTCCAAGGACGCCGGTGCCTTTTCGGTGAAGCAGCACAAGAACGTTAAAATCCTGAAGCAATGATAGGCAGAACCGTACCACGTCACGTGATCTACTTTTAACCAATCAGTGATAAGAACCTTATTGTAGGGTATATAAATAAACATTAAATACCGACATACAGTTATTTTGCTGGAGGGCTATCCCCCATTTTACTAACCTGCAGTGACGGTGATGGTGAAACTGCACGGATCAGCTGTATTTCCGGAGTTATCGGCAAAGACGTACGTGACCGTCGTTGTTCCCACGGGAAAGAAATCGCCTGGAGCAGCCGTGCGGCTTACCAGCGTTGTCTGCCCGGAGATGTCGGTGGCAGTGGGCTCCGTAAACGCCACCTGGGTACCGCTGGTTCCGAGTTCCACGGTTTGTACGATGTTATTGACACACAGCACCGTAGGTGGGGTTGTATCAACTGCAGACAGAGACGAAAAGGAGAAGAGAACAAAACCGATACAGTCCTTTACTACTCCTGTCTTGCGGATAAGTTCACTGGTGTGATAGTGCCCAAACAAGATACCATCTTTATCTTGAATGGTTGACGACCTAGCTAGAGAAACCGGCATTCAAGCAGGACTTTCCAAATTACGCAACACGCAAAAAGAATGGGATTCTCAAGGTGAGGAGCAAGAAGCAAAAGTCTTTGACCTTCCAAAGGCGAAGTCTGTATGTTAATATCTAAAAGAACGGAATACCTACGTATGCCTACACAGGAGATAAAAACCAATTAGCACAAAAGACGGAAGAGACCGATTGATATAATTATACTGGCCATGGGAAATGTCTCTTATTTTGCTCTAACACGTGTTAGCCATAGGTGTCTAGCCAATAATCAGGGCTAGGCTTCAAAGGGGTTAACACTCTTTCATCCAAATACGCTTAAATTTTAAGGGCCAAGCATAGACCAAGTTAATTATCTAACAAGCCACTTCACAGTTTCGATCCGAGCATGTGCAGAAAAAAAGATCATTGCAGACCTTCTCTTGAAACGGTTTTGCAACAGAGGTATTGAAAATCTAAAAAGGGCTTCATGACAACTGTTATAAATGAACCAGGTGCAGATTGGTATTTACAAATGATGTACATGTACATTCTTTTCAGCAACATTTTAACAAAAACTATTCATGCAGCACTCACGTGTAAATTACCACTTCCTGCATGGCTGTTTTCAACTGCTCTTCCCAAAGACTATTCCATGGTTTGCAAAGTTTATGGTTGGAGAGGTCACTGCAGACTAGTGCTGACGGTGAACTGGCTCATATTAGCTAGTCCTTCAACGGGTTAAACGCCACACATGTTTTTAAAGACATGTTGCCCGTGACTCACCTGGGAAGACGGTAACAGTGAATGAACAGCTGTTGTCCACCAGCCCACTGTTGTCGGTCACCGTGTAGCTGACCTGGACGGTCTCGCCGACGTTGAAGAATGTGCCGGACTGGATGTTGGACACAATGGACTGGATACCGGCAATGTCGGACACCTCTGGGGGTGACCACGTGATCACAGTGCCGGCTTCACCAAGCTCAACCGACCGGGCAATGTTGTCCGGGCAACTAGTGACCATCGGGTTCATAGTATCGACTGCAAAAGAGATCACATTACATGTTCTTATGCTCTTGCATTACATCGTTTTATGTATCGATCAATGCTGAATCAATTGCATCATTTGGACAAAAAAGGGGCAATTGCCGGGTATATTATTTTCTGTGTAACTTAGTTTCAAAGTCGAGCTCAGGATGAAAAATTTTATATGTGGCATCGATTTTTTCTTCGATGCATTTTGCACTACTAATTCACACTACAACTACGGATCATGCTCGATGACGGTTCCAAGCTAAAGGCTCATGCAGGCTTACACGTAGCACAGACGTTCAGATTTATGCTTTAATGTTATAAAGCCTATCTGTGAAAGGGTAGCGATACACAACTAACACCAGCAAATCACACGATGAGTGTAAAAGTCTAAAAACATGCTCCGCAACATTTGTTTTACCACAAACCATGTGGTGGATGAACGTCACTGTCCACTAACTAATCTTTCCTCCGATACTAAGCAGTGTATTGCGCAATGTCCATTTGAAATATAGGGACGCTTGCTAACCTGTGGTGACTGTCACGGTGAAGACACAGGGCGCGGCTTGATTGCCGCTGGCATCGCTGAACACGTAGGTTACAACCGTCGTCCCCACGGGGAAAACGTCGCCGGGACTGTTGGTGCGCGACGTCAGGATCGCGGTGCCCGAAATATCCGTGGCCGAGGGTTCCGTGAAGAACACAGCGACGCCGCTGGTGCCGAGTTCGACGGTTTGGACAATGTTTTCTGTGCATGTCACGGTTGGTGGCGTTGTGTCAACTGTAGGTGGTAAGAATCAACAAATAGTTACCACTTGTGGCAGTTATAAACCCACTTTACAAATACAAAATAAATTTTGTCCTGAAAAGTTCTTCATTTAGTTTTTAGGCAGCAATTGACGATTCTGCTGAAGTATGTGAGCCAGGCTGACATTACGGCTGTACATGTATTTCTCTACTACAAAACTGTAGCCAACACACGCTTTATTGGTCCGTTTTATAGTTCTGTAATTTGAATTTGATACAACCAATACTATACCATCCCTTCAATACTTTCGCATGAATGTGTAGTTGGCTATTATAAATAAGGCAGGATTACGAAAAATTGTCATACGAAAAGGCTGATATTGTTCGAGTGTTAACATCTAAAGCCTTGAGGGTAGAAAACCCCCATCTTATGTTTATGATTGAAAGGCAACTATCACCAGTTTTTACATTACAAAGCACGGTGATTCCATTCAACTCTTTAGCGTTACAAGATGTTCCCTTTCTGTGTAGAGATTTCCCACTTTTTTGTTGAAAGAACTCACCTGTTGCCACGGTAACCGTGAATGTGCAAGGAGCGGCCTGATTGCCAGAGTTGTCGGCGAAGAGGTAGGTCACTGTTGTCGTGCCGACCGGGAACGTGTCACCAGGAGCTGCAGTCCTGGTGATGAGATTTGCCTGTCCCGACAAGTCGGTGGCAGAAGGCTCGGTGAAGAAGACCTGTGCCCCGCTGGATCCCAGCTCAACGGTCTGGACGATGTCGTTGATACAAGTCACCGTTGGTGGCGTAGTGTCAACTGCGGAGAGCAGGAAAAATACAGAATCACTACTAGAAGAATTGCAGTTTTCGCGGGAACTCGGCAAAATAGCCTTGCAATAATACCAATCAATACACCTTCCCCAACCATCCACCGAACATCCCCCCAAAAAGACACCAACGAACCTCGACCACTACGAACTACATTCATGAATACTTCTTGAAGCTTAACCATGAAACGCTTGAACATTTCAGCATAGGATTATAAGAAATGTATCAAAAAACTTATTCTTAGTCATGGTAACCCAGAGGCTTCGCGTCTCTATTCCTTTGGTATTTGCCCACTAACTTGGGTGGCACTGTCTCGCTCACCTGACGTTACGGTCACTGTGAACGAACAGGGCGCAGCCTGGTTTCCGGAGGGATCCACAAAGAGATACGTGACTGTCGTCGTGCCAACGGGGAAAAAGTCTCCGGGAGCGTTCGAGCGGCTCAGCAGAGTGGCCTGACCGGAGTTATCGACGGCTGTGGGCTCGGTGAAGAAGACCTGAGCGCTGGTCGTGCCGAGCTCGACGGTCTGCACGATGTTGCTGACGCACGTCACCGACGGCGGGGTTGTATCGACTGCAATATGAATCCAAACACCAGTCATAAAAACATTGTACGTGGTATAATGGGGGACCCTTTTCTCGGGACGTGAGCGCACAATGGGCTCGATTTTTAGATGGAGGGCGAAACGGTGGCAAACAAACATCATCCGCAATGCAACCCGAAGATATGGAGCAATAATGCAAGTTATGCTGCAATGCACCCGACTGGTTTGAGGCTTATGCAATTATGATATTAAACAAGGAAAAAGATTGATCAATTTCGTTGACTATTTTCTCCAGCTCGCCTAAATGAACCCCTCCCCCCAAAGAGAGAGAGAGAGAGAGAGAGAGAGAAATGCTGCAATTTCATTAAATGCAGTGTCCTGTCACCACCCTAATTTTAAGTAAAAACTTCACAAACTCTATTCCTTTAAAAATAATTCTTGAGAAATTAATCTGTACACTTGAAGCAATATTGCTACACTTGTTGCATTCTGCCCACTAGTTCAGAAGCATTCATTTGTTCTTATTTTTTTTTTGCTTCTTCTGGAAACATAGTAACATGCTAAAGTTGCCCCACCCACCACCAGTAAACTGGATATGGTAATATTTTGCTAACCTCTTGCTTTTATCTCGAGTTTAAGCCATAAGTAGGCAGTTTTGAGGAACATCTACACTCTACACTCTATCATTTCAATGACATGCTTGATGAATTGATGAATGGATATTTGTGTCATCTTGCGAATGGAAATCACTTCTAAATGTTTGTATCTACAATGATAACCAAGTTATTCAATAGCTAAGCCAACAAACACCTGTTTATGACTATTCCTACGCCATGCTACTCTGTGTTAAGATATGATGAGGCACATTTGGACTGTCTACAATAACGAGGAGTGCATTGCGTCATACGGAGTGTGTGACACCATCTACTCCTCGATCAATGAAATGGACGACTATGCAGTAGAAATTTGTATTATTGTTTGTAATAAGTAGGCTAGTCTACATTAATCAGGTATTAATTCTCGAGTTACAACTGCTCCAGTGCGACTTGAATTAATTCAAATTCTACACATTAAATAGTGGTTGCTGTTCTCTAGATTATTTGTAATTTTTTGTGCTTTAAACACGTGCGTCTAATCTGCAGGAAGCTACGTGTGCAGTGCATGCAATCTTTCTAGAACATGAAGCTAAAAAGAAAAAATAAACTACACTACAAAACTCGACACAAATTTAGAGACAATCTGACGTTGCCACTAGGTATCCTAGCATCGAATGAGTGCGATGCCAAGCTACCCTATTAGACACGGATATTCAAGATTCCTAAATGAAAAAAAAAACAACAAAAACAAACAAGGGATTGCTCGCTGATGAAAAAGAATGTGAATTGTCGGTTAATACTGTGTGACTTTTGTTGACGTGAGGGAGTGTGGTAGTGATAGGATTGGAATAGGGCATGGCGTCCAATCTAGAAAAAAAAAAAAGACTTTGTAAGCCGTAAGTGTGGATAGCTATCGTCGACGACATTGGTCCACAGACCACGAGGTCCTGCGTCTAAGGTGAACGAACAGGTAGTAGTTGATGACAATGTGCTAGACTGTATTCTATATAATATCTACACTCCCCAAAATCGGGGGACTAATTTGAAGCACCTTCAAGAATTGTAATTGTGAACGACCCGTTCGCCAGGTTTCCGGAAAGGTCGGAAAACACATATTCCACCGCTGTTACCCCTAGGGAGAAATTGTCCCCGGGACGGGCCGAGCGGCTCACGAGAAAGACCGTGCCCGAGTTATCCGTGGCGTTCGGCTCGGTGAAGTCAACGGCTACGCTCGTCGTGCCCGTCTCCACTATCAGCACTATATCTTCGTTAGTTACGACTATAGGGGGCGTCGTGTCCAGATCTGATTGAGGACGGTTAGTGCACAGATAAGTTTCATATCGGGAGAAGAGAGAAAGAGAAGCACACAAATAGCAATGAAAAGGAATTAAATATCGCAAAGGTTATTAGAAAACATTGTTATTTGCACATTATAGACTTACAGACCTTTACTTCATTAAGGGGTATAGATGTCGTGTGTCTCGCAGCATATCAGTTTTTAATTGATATATGATTACTATAGTCAATCTGCAAGCAAGTTATAACCAACCAGCAGCACCGTTCATGCAGGAGAAAACAAGGGAAACCGAATCAAAGATACAAAAGCAGGCAGGATTAAAGATTTCATTCACTTTGCATGAAAGACACAACCTCTGTCTTGTTAAACATAGCATAGGAAATCGCAACAGTTGAAATAAGCATTAGGTCGTTAAGTACAGAAAAAAAAATCACATGCAAAGTTGACACAGTTGATTATCATAGACGTCAGCAAGCTGCACAAATTATGACTTGAACAGTAGTATGTACCTGCTACGACAGTGACAGTAAAGATTCCTACAGCCGTGTTGCCAGATAGATCAGAAAAGAGGTATTCCACTACCGTAGTCCCGAGGAAAAAGAAAGCGCCCGGTTGGGCTGTGCGGTTGACTAGAGTGACGAAGCCCGAGTTGTCTACCGCGGTGGGCTCCGCATAAAACACCACAATTCCAGGCGTGCCTACTTCTGTTTGGCGGACAATGTTGCTACTATTGACCGTCACAACAGGAGGAATCGTGTCAACTGGAAAGTGGGTATTGATCGATGTAGGACGAGGGAGGGGAGGTGGGGATGGGGAGGTTTAGGGTGGGGCGTGATATTAAAAAAGGGGGAGTGTGGTAGAGAATCAATTACTATGTTATAAATTGGACTATTTTCAAATTGGACCATTATCATATTGAAGAAAATTCCAGAAAGGACCCGAGTAATTTATGTATTTAAGCTGAATCGGCTTTTTTTCACAACAGAACACGGAATCGGCTTTTTTTCACAACAGAACACAGAATTGTTTATGATTGCCTAGGAGTTGGTTTCGGATAGAATTTTAATCTCAAACAGACTTTTTAAAAGAAGCGCGGCATTTTAACCCCCTCCCTAACGAGCTACGGCGTATTTGAACTTGTCTGCGGTCGCGTAAAACGGCTTCTTGTAACCCCCCCCCCCCTTGTGAATGAATGATCTTGTATCAAAACGGTTTACATGGCTTAAACTTATTGTTGTGTGATTGAAACATGTCAGTAGCCTGATCAAAGAAATCTCGTGCTGGTTTAGTACATTAATCATTAATTTGTAGGTAAAACCAATTAATGGTGGTAATCAACGATTAGCAGTGAAGTTGTAAGATAATTTGGAGTGTGTGTTGGATATGAGATAACTTTCGTTATCCGATTTAAAGCTCTGGAAAAAAAAAAAGATATACCTTCAACAACGGTCACCGTGAAAGTTCCCGTTGCAGTGTTCCCCGCAGGATCAGAAAAGACGTATTCCACAATGGTAGACCCGACCGGGAAGAAATCACCCGGCTCAGCCGTTCGGCTCACAAGGAAAGAGGTTCCAGAGTTGTCGGTAGCGGTAGGTTCGGTATAGGTGACAGTGGTACCAGGTGTACCCACTTCAACTTGGCGAACAATGTTACCATTGTTTACCGTTATAACGGGAGCGATAGTGTCGACTGCACACCGGATAGTGAAAAGATGTGGAGAAAAAAAAACCAGATACACAGAGTACAGAGACACACAGCAAAACTCACATAAGGGACCCAACTTAAACAGACAAAACGAGGAATAAAGGTTCACGGATCACTTGTAACGAGATTATACAAAAAAGGAAACAAAAACCACGTAAAAGACAGACAGATATGTTGATAAAGAGAACTCAACATATCATAAGACATGTAGAAGCTACAGATGTAGGTACAGAGACGGAACAGCTACTACTAAGCTTGCCGTACACAACTTGGATACAAGGACCCTAATGTTTCTGACTTTTCACTGCGAACATTTTTAAAGTATTTGAACGAACAAGAGTTTGAACAGAGTGATTATACTTGGACTTGACTGATTGTAGAAGAAGAGGATACCTGCAATGCAAACTTGCGGAAATTCACGAGTTAAAAAGAACTCTCGACATTCGAAAACACATGAACTGGAAGAGCACAACATTTAACACAATTATGTTGCCACCAACAAACAGAAAAAACATTCTTAACATATCTTGATAGCTTTTCAGGTGAGCATGACTGCAAGAGAAAAGAAATGTATAGATCTATACCAAGACTATTCCCGACATCTTGATAAAACCCGTGCCTGTATCTTTTATTATAATAATTGTCCTGGTACCTTCCACGACGGTCACTGTGAATGTTCCCGTAGCAGTGTTTCCCGACGGATCAGAAAAGACGTATTCCACAACGGTAGACCCGACCGGAAAGAAATCACCCGGCTCAGCCGTTCGGCTCACAAGGAAAGAGGTGCCGGAGTTGTCGGTAGCGGTAGGTTCGGTATAGGTGACAGTGGTACCAGGTGTACCCACTTCAACTTGGCGAACAATGTTACCATTGTTTACCGTTACAACTGGTGCTATAGTGTCAACTGTGTGAGGGATATGTGGGTAGACCAAATTGAAGTTCATTATATAGTTGACAGGTATCACTTATGGACGAGCGACAAAAAACTGCTTAATCCTTGTACGACAACAAACAGTAAGGAACACTGCATGTAAAATGTAACGATGGCGATGACAATGTTAGCCAAAATACATAGACAGAAAAGTGACAACCTTAACAAAAAGAACAATCAAGACTTCCGTCGCTCTAATTTAAAGTAAAAAGCCGAATTGATGCAATGTGATGTCGAGTATGGACAAGTAATTTTCAAGAGAAGAAAACTTGAGGGAGTCTCAAACTTTTTTATATGACTTTTGGACTTGTGTGCATGTGTTATTAAAACAATTAGAAAACGTAAGCTTGTACGAGCATTAAACTTTGTGAAAATCATCTACAAACACAATGTGCAAACGAAGTGCAAACACACACACACACACACAAATTACGACATATAAAAAAAATTGATCAGCTCCGTGAATGAAACCTCCTTCACTCGTCTGGGTACCTTCAATGACGGTCACAGTGAAAGTTCCCGTAGCAGTATTTCCCGCAGGATCAGAAAAGACGTATTCCACAACGGTAGGCCCGACCGGGAAGAAATCACCCGGCTCAGCCGTGCGGCTTACAAGGAAAGAGGTCCCAGAGTTGTCGGTAGCGGTAGGTTCGGTATAGGTGACAGTGGTACCTGGTGTACCCACTTCAACTTGGCGAACAATGTTACCATCGTTTACCGTTACAACGGGTGCGATAGTGTCAACTGGTGGGTAGATGGATCGGAAGGGAAAATTGAGATACAGCTATCACTTATGATAGACAAGAAACAGACTGATTCAAAGACAGATCCGACAGCAAGTAGTACTGAACTGTATGCACGTACAATATGAAAACAGTGAAGACAATGTTTACCAAGAATACATAGACAGAAAAGAGACAAACTGAACAAAGAGAACAATCAAAATAAAAAGCTGAATCGTTACAGTATTACTGTGATGATGAGGATGGACAAGTGATTTTTAAGAGATGAAGAGCTTTAAAGGGTGTCATAAACATATCACTTTCTGACTTGTGTACACGTGTTAATCAAACAAAGAGAATAGAAAACGCAAGCTCGTAAAAGTTTTAAACTATATCAATATTCTCAAGAAACAATATATGTGCAAACGAAGTGCAAACATTCGCAAATTTACGACATTTTAACAATTAATTGATCAACTCCGTGAAAGAAGCCTCTTTCACTCGTCTGGGTACCTTCAACAACGGTCACAGTGAAAGTTCCCGTAGCGGTGTTTCCCGCAGGATCTGAAAAGACGTAGTCTACAACGGTAGACCCGACCGGGAAGAAATCACCCGGCTCGGCAGTGCGGCTTACAAGGAAAGAGGTCCCCGAGTTGTCGGTAGCGGTAGGTTCGGTATAGGTGACAGTGGTACCCGGTGTACCCACTTCAACTTGGCGAACAATGTTACCATTGTTTACCGTTACAACTGGTGCTATAGTGTCAACTGTGTGAGGGATATGTGGGTAGACCAAATTGAAGTTCATTATATAGTTGACAGGTATCACTTATGGACGAGCGACAAAAAAAAACTGCTTAATCCTTGTACGACAACAAACAGTAAGGAACACTGCATGTAAAATGTAAAGATGGCGATGACAATGTTAGCCAAAATACATAGACAGAAAAGTGACAACCTTAACAAAAAGAACAATCAAGACTTCCGTCGCTCTAATTTAAAGTAAAAAAGCCGAATCGATGCAATGTGATGTCGAGTATGGACAAGTAATTTTCAAGAGAAGAAAACTTGAGGGAGTCTCAAACTTTATATATGACTTTTGGACTTGTGTGCATGTGTTATTAAAACAATTAGAAAACGTAAGCTTGTACGAGCATTAAACTTTGTGAATATCATCGACAAACACAATTTGCAAACGAAGTGCAAACACACACACACAAAGTTACGACATGTAAAAAAAATGATCAGCTCCGTGAACGAAACCTCCTTCACTCGTCTGGGTACCTTCAATGACGGTCACAGTGAAAGTTCCCGTAGCAGTATTTCCCGCAGGATCAGAAAAGACGTATTCCACAACGGTAGACCCGACCGGGAAGAAATCACCCGGCTCAGCCGTGCGGCTTACAAGGAAAGAGGTCCCAGAGTTGTCGGTAGCGGTAGGTTCGGTATAGGTGACAGTGGTACCTGGTGTACCCACTTCAACTTGGCGAACAATGTTTCCATTGTTTACCGTTACAACGGGTGCGATAGTGTCAACTGGTGGGTAGATGGATCGAAGGGAATATTGAGATACAGCGGACAGGTATCACTTATGATAGACGAGAAACAAAGACTAATTCAAAGACAGATCCGACAACTAGTGAGACTGAACTGTATGCATGTACAATATAAAACCAGTGAAGACAATGTTTACCAAGAAAACAGACAGAAAAGAGACAAACTGAACAAAAAGAACAATTAAAATAAAAACCTGAATCGTTACAGTATTACTATGACAAGTGATTTTCAAGAGATGAAGAGCTTTAAAGGGTGTCATAAACATATCACTTTCTGACTTGTGTACACGTGTTAGTCAAACAAAGAGAATACAAAACGCAAGCTCGCAAAAGTTTTAAACTATATCAATATTCTCAAGAAACAATATATGTTCAAACGAAGTGCAAACATTCGAAAATTTACGACATTTGAACAAATTGATCAACTCCGTGAAAGAAGCCAGTTTCACTCGTCTGGGTACCTTCAATAACGGTCACAGTGAAAGTTCCCGTAGCGGTGTTTCCCGCAGGATCTGAAAAGACGTAGTCTACAACGGTAGACCCAACCGAGAAGAAATCACCCGGCTCAGCCGTGCGGCTCACAAGGAAAGAGGTCCCAGAGTTGTCGGTAGCGGTAGGTTCGGTATAGGTGACAGTAGTACCAGGTGTTCCCACTTCAACTTGGCGAACAATGTTACCATTGCTTACAGTTACAACGGGTGCGATAGTGTCAACTGGTGGGTAGATAGACCAAAGGGAAATTTGAGATAAGTCGACAGGTATCGCGATGAAAGATAAGCAACAAAGACTGATTAAAAGACAGGTACGACAACAAATAGTAGTAAACACTGCGTGTATAATATAAACACAGTGAAGACAATGTTCACCAAAATGCATAGACAGAAAAGTGGCAAACTGAATAAAAAGAACAAGCAAGACATCCGTCACTCTAACTTAAGAAAGTAAAAACCTGAATTGATACAGTATCAGAATAATGGTAAGGATGGAAAAGTAATGTACACGAGATGAAGAGTTTTAAAGGATGTCTTAAACATTATATGACTTTCTGATTTATGCACCTGTATCTGTTAAGGGAAACGTGAGTTTGCATGAACTGTAAACTTTATTAATATCATTGAGGAACAATAATGTGCAAATGAAGTGCAAACATTCAAACGTCTACAACATTTAAACTAATGACAAATGTTCAGCCCCATGAAAGAAGCCTCTTTTACTCTTCTGGATACCTTCAATAACGGTCACCGTGAAAGTTCCCGTAGCGGTATTTCCCGCAGGATCAGAAAAGACGTATTCCACAACGGTAGACCCGACCGGGAAGAAATCGCCCGGCTCGGCAGTGCGGCTTACAAGGAAAGAGGTCCCAGAGTTGTCGGTAGCGGTAGGTTCGGTATAGGTGACAGTGGTACCTGGTGTACCCACTTCAACTTGGCGAACGATGTTACCATTGTTTACCGTTACAACGGGGGCAATAGTGTCGACTGTGTGAAGGATGGGTGGATAGACCGACGGGAAATTCGATATTATAGTTGACAGGTATCACTTACGATAGACGAGCAACACAGACTGATTAATAGACATGTACGACAACAAACAGTAGGGAACACTGCATGTAAAATGTAAAGACGGCGATGACAATATTAGCCAAAATACAGAGACAAAAAAGTTACAAACTTAACAAAAAGAACAGTCAAGATGACCCTCGCTCTAACTTGAGAATGTTAAAAGCTGAATTGATGCATTATGAAGGCGAGGATGGACAAGTAATTTTAAAGTCAAGAAAAGTTGAGGGTGTCTCAAACATTATCTGACTTGTGTGCATGTGTTAATAAAAAACAAACAAAAACGTAAGCTTGCTTGCATGAGCTTTAAATATAATTATGAATATCATCGAGAAACACTAAGTGCCACCGAAGTGCAAACATGCAAAAATTTACGACATTTAAACGATTGATCAGCTCCGTGAGTGAAGCCTCTTTCACTCGTCTGGGTACCTTCAACAACGGTCACCGTGAAAGTTCCCGTAGCGGTGTTTCCCGCAGGATCAGAAAAGACGTATTCCACAACGGTAGACCCAACCGGGAAGAAATCGCCCGGCTCAGCCGTGCGGCTCACAAGGAAAGAGGTCCCCGAGTTGTCGGTAGCGGTAGGTTCGGTATAGGTGACAGTGGTACCTGGTGTACCCACTTCAACTTGACGTACAATGTTACCATTGTTTACCGTTACAACTGGTGCGATAGTGTCAACTGTCCAAAGGATGAGCACAGAAAAACACATAAGAACATTGTACAGACAAGTAATATTTTAAAACAAAAACAACTTGCTGGATGCAAAGACTTGGCCATTAGCGTCGGACGGACAGTCTGACAGTACATAACAGTACAAAGATAAACATATATACTCGCTACTCAAGTTCTTTTACATTGTTCTCAACACTACCTTGCTCCTGCGGTACACAGATCAGAAGTAACGTCTATTTACATCAAAAGACAGTTAATAGGACCAACTCAACATGCAGGGTTCTACGTCGCTAGTTATTGATAAATGGTCTGAAAAATGTTACAGCATATCTTGATAGAATAATTAAACTTCGACTTTTAATAACTTGTAGAACCTTGGCAGACTAAGGATCAGACACGGCATTACCCAAGCGATGATTCACCAGCCAGTATATCGCATTTTGAATGATAATTTTGGAAATATAAGTTCACAGAACTTATCAGACATTTGAATTTGTCTGACTTAACCAATATTCAACCCTGACCGCCAACTTTAGATGAATCACCCGTAGTCCAAGGTTTTGCATTACTTTAGTCAAAGCTATGAAAAGGTAATGAAGAGCACACAATATGACGCTTATATTAGGGGGAAAGTTCATTGACCTTTTGACCTTCTGGAATTCATCATTATTCAATTTTGACTGGCATCCTGAGGTCATGTACCTGTGGTGTGAACTTGGTGGTCGTAGCTCAAAGCTCAAATTCGCACTTTATCGGCATTTTCAATTATACTTGTGGATCTGTGAAGAGCTACACAGAGTAGACCATAACATCGCATATGTTTTCATCTGGGCAAGTTTATCGACCTTTTTAAATAGACAATTCACACCTTTGGGTAGTGAACATATTCAAACTTGACGGACATTTTAAGGTAATATGCTTGTGGTGTGAGATTGGTGGTCATGCGCAGCTCAAAGCTATGGAAAGTGAAAAAAATACACCACATTGTTGAAGACGCCGCCAACGACGACGAAGGACAAGAGGCGCCATTGTCTCGCTTCTGCTACTCGGGGAGACAATAATGATGTGTTCAATGGAAATTATTTCTTGACAAGATTCCAAAATTGCTATCTAAGAACTTCCAAAGACACAGAAAAATAATATCAGAAATAGTCCAATAACGTTCATTCGAATCTCCTGGGTACCTTCCACGATGGTCACTGTGAAAGTTCCCGTTGCAGTATTTCCCGCAGCATCAGAAAAGACGTATTCCACAACGGTAGATCCAACCGGGAAGAAATCGCCCGGCTGCGCCGTGCGGCTTACAAGGAAAGCGGTGCCGGAGTTGTCGGTAGCGGTAGGTTCGGTATAGGTGACAGTAGTACCCGGTGTACCCACTTCAACTTGGCGAACAATGTTACCATTGTTTACCGTTACAACGGGTGCGGTAGTGTCGACTGCATAATGGGGGACGAATTGACAGAGGGAAGGAAATGAAACATGATTGCACAGCGTGATGAAAAACAAATGCCAGGAGATATTGACATACATCTGGAAATTTGACAAGACAATGCAACGATGAAAGAATTCTTTTGTTATACTTGTGCACAAAGGCACAAAGGCATAAAAGCAGAAACGCACACACGCACAAAGGCAATGAAATGATGAAAAGCTATTACACTCGTGAGACAAGTTTGAGATACAGTAAGATACAGAGTACATGTAGGCAACAATACATTGTCTGAAACAGTGGAATGCACACGTAAGATAAAGCAATAGGAACAGGCTTCCTTGAATTTAACGCAAGGATTACATTTTCAACGACAACCCCACCATTATGATATTATGTTATGATAAGTGCAGCTGGGAAAGTCAGATTAATTCCAAAGATTCGTTGCTCCATCTCCGCCACAGACAGAATGTTATCCCGCTAATATCGAGCAGGACAGTTGTACCTTCCACGACGGTCACCGTGAAAGTTCCCGTTGCCGTGTTGCCCGAAGGGTCAGAAAAGACGTATTCCACAACGGTAGACCCAAGCGGGAAGAAATCGCCCGGCTGGGCAGTGCGGCTTACAAGGAAAACGGTGCCGGAGTTATCGGTAGCTGTGGGCTCGGTGTAGGTTACTGTGGTTCCCGTGGAGCCAAATGCGACTTGACGGACAATGTTACCATTGTTCACATTTACCGTAGGAGGGGTGGAGTCGACTGTTGTATTGGAAATTATGAATTAGATAGGAAAAGTTGGGATGCATGGAGAATAATGTGCAAACAGATAAAGATGATCAACAGAGATAGACATGCAAGAAGAAATACGTGTCTATAACGGTGCTCAATTGTTAAATATTGCCCTTCACCAGCAATAAAATGTATTGATTTTCAAAGATAGTGCTTCGGCATGCATTTTTCTTTCCTTTCATAGGGTATATGAACATTACGCATATCGGAGGGAGAAAGGATACAGATTATGGAAAATGTTTTAATTTAAACATGAAAGTAGAAATGAAGACATAATGCTAGATATAGGCCTAGGGCCGAGGGACAATGCGCCAGTGGAGTACGAGAGTTCAGCACTGTTGCGTTCTATCTTTTGTGGGCATGAATTCATATCTTGACCAGATAAGGTCAAAATTATAATAACAGGTTGACCATAGATTTAAGTAGTTTCTAGTAGATCCTGTGTGAAGTCTAAATGAATTGAAAGAAATGGATAAAAGAAGAAAGAAGAGCTGTTAGTTTATTCTAATTTGTACCTTCTACAACAGTGACAGTAAAGGTTCCCGTAGCTGTATTGCCAGAGGGATCGGCAAAGACGTATTCCACGACGGTGGATCCAACCGGGAAGAAGTCTCCCGGTTGAGCCGTACGGCTCACGAGGAACACAGTACCGGAATTGTCAGTAGCAGTAGGTTCGATGTAGGTCACCGTAGTTCCGGGTGACCCAACCTCGACTTGTCTCACGATACTACCGCTGTTTACAGTTATAACCGGAGCCGTATTATCGACTGCGAGGACGAATTATAGCCCACGGATGATACATACATGAAACAGTGAAGACACATGCGAGAGAGTGATTACATATACGAAAAGGAAAGCAGGCATTTGGTGCATCTCTAAGAAAGTTTGAGTATAGGCAATGTAGGGGAACATCATTATCGAGAGACGTGAAGAATAATATGGAAAGCATAAAAACAAGCAGAATGGCAACATTTATATAAAGACTTATTCCCCCCCCCAAAAAAAAAAAACAAAACAACAAACAAACAAACAAACAAACAAAAAACTGCTCCAACCATTAATTTGATCATTCACTGCAAACCGGCATGCACAAAATTGGTTTAGTAACCCTGAGGCATTGGAAAAAAAGAGGATCGCAGGATTTTAGGACACACATTAGGCGACAGACCTGGTACGAAATTGAACACCATCACAGGTATGAAAGTAATATTTTCGTAATGCACAAGGTAATAGCAACACATTAGCAGTACAGCAAAAATGCAGGTTGATACATTGGTTAGTTGGGGGGGGGGGATGGGGAGAGAATCGGGGAAGCAGCAGTTGTTGGTGCCTTCAGGTCAAACTGAAAATAAAAGGGGCTCTCTTTACCGGCAGTGATCGTCACTGTGAAAACACAATTGGTGTTAGCATTCCCAACACCATCGGTGATCGTGTAGGCGACCGTGGTCGTGCCAAGGTTGAAGAAAGCTCCAGAGGAGACGGACGAAGTGGTGGATGCCACGCCAGAGAGATCGGTGGCTGTTGGCTCGGTCCAGGTCACCTGGGCACCGGCCGTCCCGGTCTCGACGGTCTGCACGATATTTGACGGGCAGGTCAGAATGGTTGGTGGGGTGGTATCGGCTGCAGGGAAGGGGGAGGGGGAGGACGAATGATGAAATCTAACAATGAAACCGTGAACTTATAGTATCACCATATTATTGTGAAGTATTGTTGTGAAATAAAGATTACTTAAAAACGCTATTCACTGCTATTTTATTTTTGTGACTGTTGGAAAAAAACAAGTGGTTAATTCATCTCCAATGTCGTCTGCTACCTATGGCAGCTTCCGTTCTCTCCAAATCTCCCATCATTACTTCCGGGTTGTGAGGATGGTTATGGGGAAAGCTATTCCAGCTCAAGCGGCTTCGCCAAGCAATCCTCGTTTCAATACGTGGATCCTGTGAACACTCGAACCCGCGAGTTTACGAAGTCAGCCCTCTCTTGTATTTGCTATACTAATCTTTTTACATTATATGTTACCGAAATCTAACACAGCTGTAAAAGTGTATTCGAAATAATAAAATAATCAATTTCATTAGTATTTGATCTTGGTTTTTGTTTACGCGACTTAGGTAAAGACAGATGTCTGTACAATACTTCACAAGTTGTGACCAGGAAGAGACTGACCACTGACGGTCAACCGTTTCAGGGCAAGCGTCCTATATCGCAGGGTGAATTTAACCGAAATGGAGACGAGAGGTTACTGCACTACTCGTACTTGAGGATCGGCTTATATCCTCGGCTCTGCTTCGGATCAAAGATAGAATTGTCGACTCTGGGGGTTATTTGTGTAGATATTGGTGTATCTTGCAATAAGCTTGCCACGCAGTGGCACCGGACTTTTCTTTGCATACTGCTTTTTTTCACGCGTGTTTTTTTTTTTTTTTTTTTTTTTTTTTGGTCAATGTGGGTTCCACCGTTAAATCCCCTACTAGCGGCCCTGCAAAACAGTTGGGTTATTACTGCAATCGCATGCTAAAGGGGAAGAGAAAGAAAAGAGAGTAAAGGCGCTGATCATGTGTGATTATCATTTCAGTCGAAACAAAATGTCAGGAATTACATGAAATTCGTAGCAGTGACAGCTTCGGGCAACTTGTATGGCCAAGGTCTGTGTGGTGTTGGTATAAACAAAGCACAATACTCGAACAAGAGCAAGTGCTCGTTTCATGATTGCTCAGCGACATTATCTCTACATGGAAAGTGAACTGAAAAAAAAAAAATCTCCAAACGTATTTGTTTTGTCAATGTAAAGGATCCACATGTTGGGAATACATTGCACTCGACATTGTATTCATCTGGGTTGACAACTGCATATGGGGCGATATATCAACAGCTCGGTGTTCAAACAATATCAAACAATTAACGTAAAAATTGCTATTTTCAAACACTCTGTCAGAGGACGTAATCGTACGAGACATCAATTAACGCACACACATAGAAACTCTTTTGCATATTGGTGACTTAATAATGATGGTTCCGTACTGGCAACAACGGTGACTGTGAACGAGCACTGGCCGACATTGCCGAACTCATCCGTCGCCGTGTACGTCACTGTTGTGGTCGTTCCAGTGTTGAAGATGCTACCGGGGGTGCTCGTGGAGACAACGGTGAATGCATTGGCGTCAGTCGCCGTGGGTACGGTCCAAGACACGGCAGTGCTGGAGGTACCAAGCTCAACGGTCCTCACGATGTTAGCCGGGCAGTTGACAAATACCGGTGGAGTAGTGTCCACTGTTAGTTAGATATACCAGAAAACACCAATACAAACCAATTTCTCATTTTATTCATTTCATTTCGAAAAATTTAACATTTATAACAATTTGTAAGGCACTGGTATGGTCACAGGGCTTTAGCGTTTTGCGAAATCGTCAAACCAAAAATCGTCAAACAAAATATTCCGAGAAGCCTCCCCTTTCCCCTCGATCATTACTCGGGATAAAGTTGATAATTGAGTAAATTAAAAAAGATACGGCAGTACGTAATGAGGATTTTTTTTTTTTTTGATGTACCTTTTTTAGTGTTTCGTTGATTTTGTTGTTCCACGACTCTTGTTCCTTCTTTTATTATTGTAATGTAGTTACTCTGTATTTCTGCAATTTTTATGCTTTTCACGGATTTGCAGAGGAACAGATTTGTTGAAGCAAATTCCAATGATCAAATTGTTAAAAAAAGAACTGAAACTATTGGAATTCTAAGGATTCCGGTTATGATTCTGATAGTATAGAAAAAACGTCACCAATTTTCAGCGGAGAACTGGGTTAAAATACAGATTGATTTGATTTTTTACATTGATTTTCCTTCATTATAACTAATCTTTTCTATCAGTTTAGTATGAATATGCACAATTGTGTATTCATATATTACTGCACTTGCAATTTACCTGGAAATGAAAATCAATAAAGAAATGAAAAAAAATAATTAAAGTTTCTCTTTCTTACCGAGACCATTCCATGAGATTTCAAATCCATTCCGCTGGATGTTCTTATCGGTTCCAAAGTACATCCAAGCCGTATCTCCCTGAATGGTGAAACTGCCAGGTTGCTCGGAACCTTCGAAGAAATACCAGTTGGGTGGACTCCCGACACCATCAAGTTGGGAATCCGAGTACTGCAGACCTGGAAGACAACAAAAAAGTTTTTAGATTATCGGGAATCCGCCTTACCGTTGTAAACACACATGCGAATCGGATTACACGTAAAGTAGCACGATATGTCAATCCTTGCGAATGCAAGTTTCTACTACGCAAACAATTATCCTGGAAGCTGATTTGATTTGATTTGATCGGTTGATTTAATTGATCATCTTTGTACTTGTAAGACACGATGCTAGTTGTACACTATACATACAACTGTACGTTGTTACAAAATATAATTGTCTCTATTGGATATATAACGTTTAACAGAGTGTAAACGGGTAAAAAAAAAATCATACTAAGTAGATAATTCAATGAATGATCACAGTCCCTTTCGGCAATATGAACAGTATTTACCCAGAGGAAACAAAATGGAAAAAGGGAAAATGTTAGCCTTAAGTATCAACTTCTTTTTAACTCCAAATGTCTGCAGAAAAAAAAACCTAGACATGCTAGATGGACATATTTACCCACTTGTATTACTCGCGTTAGGTGGTCTTTATCTTACTTAAGATTACACAAAAACATATTAAAACCAAAAACATAAAAGCACACTACTTACCAGCTCCAACATACAGCTCATCTTTGAACTCCTCAATGTCGAAGAGCGGGCTGAAAGTGAAAGTAATGCTGGTGGCTCCAGGGATGTACAAGAGGTACAGCGCCCTGTAGCGGTTGTTGTACAGTCCCGGGTAGTTGACGGAAGCGAAGGTTCCCGATCTGCACGAGTCGCCATAGCACGTAAAGATTTCCTGACCGTCTGTTCAGTTTAATCACAGAGTGACAAGAAAACGGAATCATTAGATTAAGACATTTACAAAAAAGATGAAATGACCAAGCAATGAATGATGAAGAAAAATATGGGTAGGGTGGTTGACACAAAAACATTAGGGAATATCAGTTACGAGTTCTGAAATATATTGCCAAATTAGGTGAAAATCTCGGCACAGTCTGTTTTTATTTCAATATGTAAATGTTCTGCCATGATGTAGTATATCTTATAAAGTGCAAAGTTATTGCGAGAAATGGGCAGGTTAGAAGCCTCGCTTGTGAAAGCGTTACGTATAAAATAATTCATTAGTAAAAAACATGAGCATAGAGAATTGGATTCCATCGGGATTCGAACTCGAGACCTCCTGATGCTAGCCCGGTGCTCTTATGAGTTAATTCATAAATGAAAAGGTGTCAAGGAAACATCTCAGAACCTGCAATCACACACAAATAGCACAAGAATGTATCCTAAATAAGTAATTTTCCAAACGGTTTGTTTACTTCGCATTAACGCTCACTCCCTCGTATATACAAGGGGCGGGCTGTTCATCTGATAATTGCGAACTGCACGTTTGCCCGTTTTCCATCATTTTCCATTGTGCAGCTCTACTTCTACTACTTCTACGGTGTTTCTCGTCAAAACATGTTCAGCTACTGGATGCAGCAACTATTTCAAAACAGTAATAAGCAAACTTAAAAAAATCTACATGATATAGCACCACAGGTGAACGGATTCCAACCACGCATGGCGCCACTTACCTGATAGAACGGAGCAGTCAGCTCCCTGCGTAAAAGGAACCGAACATTCACATGCATATGGCAGTTCCCCGTCGACGTCCCTCACATAGCAGTTCTCGCCGTTGGGACACTGGTTCACGGTACACTCTGTAGGAAAAGTCAGAGGAAACGCCCCAAATTATGGGCACACAGATGCGTTAGACCGGGGTCCCTTTTTATGAAACCTGTTACAAAGTAACAACCGCTATTTTTTATGACAAATTTGCTCTCAGCCAATCAGATTAAAGGTTTCAGTAGCTTATAACTGGATATGTATAATAATAATAATAATTGATATGATTTATATAGCGCCAAATCCACACTGCAGAGTGCTCTAGGCGCGGTATGTACCTTGATATCGATAACAAGTGAAGAGTTTGTTCTCAAAAACCGATAAGTCCATATTTGCCAAATGGAGATATTTGCGATTAAAGGTCAAGAAAAATAAAGAGAATTAAAAAATGTTTGTTTCTTTTGACCATAACTTCAAAAATGTGCGTTTATATGTAGTGACTAATAAGCCTTTAAAAGATATTATTTTGTACTTTATGACAGTGACCGTACTTCAAAATCTTCAAAAGTTGACTTATCGGGGTTTTTTGCGAACAAACTCTTCAAGTTTTACGAGACAGGGCCACGGAAGTATGATAGGACTTTGTAATACTTTCTGCCTTCAAAACACTCATTTCTCCTTTCACTGCAAGTGGCAAATGTATACTATATCAACACGACTGCCAAATCTTATATTTGTACAATATAACAAGAAAACGTTCAGCTTGAAATCCCTTTAGATATTGGGTACTAGTGCAATGAAAACCCTGTTATCACATACAGCAGAATCTAAAGCATGGCCACTCAAGAGCAGTCTCATGGGATTAGGCGAGTTCGGCACATGTAGACATTTTGATACAGACAGACTAAGACTATGAAAAACGAACATTGCAGCGAATTGAATGACTAGATGTTCTTAGTTGAATCAATCTCATTTAGGCCAAAGAATGAAAAGAGCTGTAGTACAAGTCTTCTCAACAGAGGAATCCATCTTAGGACTGTAAAATTCAAAAGCCACGTGCAAAACGTACCTAAGATTTTAATTTCGTTTTCTGTTTCTGTCGGTTCATCGTTCAGTAAACAGACAACTAGGAAGTAAAGGACACTTTCTGTCAAATTTGAGTTCTCCCTTATCCAAATTATGACAACCGATGTAGTTTTGTTCTTGCGAGAATGCTGTCATAATTCCAACGAACATTACGATACCAGGAGTTTCATACAATTCACCAGGCCTGATAACACGCCCGAAGTTACTGAAGTCTGATGCGATGGAGGCATGCATTATATTTGAATACTTTACAAAAGTTTTGCTTGAAAATGGGCACGAATCTCCATTCGCATTCCTGCATAACACGACGTAACCACTCGCCGTTCGTTCAGCACAAATTAGCATACCCTATTCAGCAATTGTTATCACTTCTCTATACTTGCGTCTGTGTGTTGTGTGTACACAGCTTCTTATTCATCTGGAGCCCAACGCCATTCCGTTTGTTCTCGAATCGAGGCTCTCACTGCGCGCATGCGCAAAACTGTCACGTTCATCTTGAAAGCAAACTAAAAGCTCCCCGCAAGGTTTTTCTTAATAGATTCGTCGTCTCCCCTCTCGCCACTCTCACAGAAGACAGCAAGTTCACTGTTTTTGGACCCAACCCTTTCGTCACTTAGTATTTTTATTTTTAATTTTGTTCGTGGTTGGCAACTGGTGTGAGAATACCACTCTCCTTCTCCTTGAAGTTCTTACGGGCCTATAAGACAAGAACACAACTTTGTACAGCAATATTTTTTTTATGCACAGTGTATAGTACATCAATATAATACTTTCACACAAACAAGAGAAGTCCCCGCAACGAGAATTAAGTCGACTGCGTAGTCACTCCCTGTGCCAAATCATCGGGCTGATACATAGCTACGTTCTCGAGTTTCTTAATCATTTATGAAACTGGTTGCCCGATACCACTTTTGTTTCTTGTTAATCTGTGCATTTCCTTTCATTAATCAATCATTTTGTTTCCATTCCTTCACTTCTCCTTTTCTACATGATAGTAAAAGTAGGCTTATTCAGTAGTAGCCTCACACGATGTCAAGAGGGGCTGTCAGTATAGCCTACACATCTTGTATGTTGCTGGAATATTTTCATCTAACTAAACAAAAGGAAATGGAGTGTTCTCCTTTATTGGAATGTTGGCATTGGGTAGAACTTGTGGCAATGAATCGTCGGTAGCAACTAAAGTTTCTCATCATTTGATTTAATATTTTTACAAGAGATGCAAAATAAGGTGTTGAGTAGACTCGGATGACGGAGAACTCCGCCATAACTACTGCAACATCGCTGATCCGACACTCCCAAGCAGACGTAACAAACCATCAGGACCAAATGTATCCTGTGAAATTCGCGCTTCATAAAATGCATTTTTTTTTCAGGCCACCTGCAAGGTAGATCGCCATCAGCGGCAATGGGCAAGGGCGTGGCACCAGCCCGCCGACTTTACAAAGTATAGTTGGTGTGAGATACGGTATGTGTTACACCATCCGATCCACATCGTCTCCTCCCGTCACGATTAACGACTTTTGCGGGTGAAAATTTGGCATTAATCCGGCACATTCCGCATACCTCCATTTCTGCCTAATTATTGTTCTTTTCTTAGCTTGGGAACTCGCCTGCCGAGAATCGAAGAAAAGGAATTGAAATGGCTTTTAACCAGGTTTTAACCGCATCAGCAGCGGCTTACAATTAAACTATTGATTTCAGGTGGAGCATTTACTTTTGCAATCAAACCTGCTTCACCTACTAGTGGTTTCAGTGAACTAATGGACTTCTAGCAGTCAATGCGTTGTATTTTCCTTTTTCACTATACAGGTCTTTATAGTTAATCTCTGCTTAATCAGGTAGATTGGAATTAAGAGTGTCAAGGAAATGAGCGAATTGAACCATTTCTTATTACCAAACTGGTCGCGTATAATTATGTCATGATAATGCCCCTTTTCAGTGTATTCCTATCTATGGCTACTTTTCATCAAGCTTACCTAGGAACAAGCCATACTAACTTCTGGTACAACAAGTCAGATGCACAATGGATGTTAATCCAGTTTGAGTGTATGAGACATTGCTACGTTGGGCAAGTCTCGGGATTTGGTGTTACTTTATGTGTGTGTAAATGTTTTTGTGCTGATGGAAATGAAATGAAATGAAAATGACATGGAAAACAATTAGGAATAACTTGTTTTTTTGGAGTATACGAGCTTTATATTTGATAACCACAACAGTCTTTCACACACTGTTGTTTGGAGGCAAAAGCAGTTTTATCAGAATCTTGTCATGGTGTAAGACAAGGTCGAACAAACATTACATTTCAATCCATTATATTTTCACGAGTTTCTCGGGGGTTTTTTTTCGTTGTGGTTGTAGAAATATCCTTTTAAATAGGATATGGTAAACCACCGTCATGCTTTACTCTCCGGTTTCGCTAGGGTAAGCAAATATGTACAAAATGTCCCGTCTGCGGCACTTTCTCCTCCTGATGGCATTGGCAAGCAACTGTGGCTTGCCAACATAGCAACAATCACATTCCATTTCCTAAGATTCCATACCGATTACACAGGTGATCACTCCGGCTGTACAAAACCAAAGTCGCTCTTATTACTTCTAGTTTAAATTCTAAAACTTGCCTCTCCGTTGCATCAACAGGTTCTGCTAAGACAGTAGTAGGCTGCGTTCACATAGAAGTATACTATTCGGGTATTCGGGGCTCGTTTTCGAGGGCACGCGAATAGCTTGAATCGAACGATAGGATTTCCTCACACCGGTTCACATAGGAGGGCACTAATCGAAAGTACCGAATAGCTGTGAAAAGTATAGCAAAGTGGGAATCGAGCTTCTTCGATTTTTTTTGCATCGTATACCGTCTCTCGTTTATGAAATAATGACAATTTTGATCTGGATCTGCCCTTTAGCAAAAATAAGCATGTAGACTGACATTCTGATGCAGTTTAGAAATTGTTAATAAGATTTGCTGGGATGTAGGTGGAAGAAATCCTCACTGCATGGGATGGTTAGTTGACGGTGCGGGTAATGGTGTACTCGGTGCCCGAATAGCGAATAGCAAATAGCGAATAGCGAATACCGAATACTTCTATGTGAACGCAGCCGAATGCCTTTTATCTTCACTTTTTGGCAATGGAAGCGCATGTGTCCACATGAATCCACATGCTATTTGTAAGCCTGCATGGACAGAAACGGCAGACAATAGTTTCCCCTGATTCTTTGCCTTGAAACAGACGTCTTATAAAATGCGAAATATTTCTCCTGTGAATGTTGCAACTACATTGGTAGAAAGCTAAATTCTGTAGGAAATGGAGGCACATAGGTTAGATTTCTGTCGCTCTCAACCCCATCTTAACCAACGGAATAGAAGTATACTCTGCCTTTTATATCGGGGCCAGTCGAGGCTATTTATTCGCTAAAACAAAACACGAAAGCATAGTTATCATATTGGCTTTACCGATGTTTACAGTAAGTGCCAGGCAGACACTTGAAAACATCTTTTTCTTGTATGAGGATACCTTTGCAACCTTTCCTTGTGCATGCTGTGGATTTCTGTAGACAGAGCTGACCCTAATCATGGTGACCAGACATTATGCTCCTGCATTAATTGCCCCGGTCTTTTTCCCCCAAAGACTTCGAGTTAGGGTTGTAATAGGCTTTAAGTTTAGTTAAACCCCTTAGTTTGATGTAATTAGTGGGATTATGATTTTGTGATAGGTATTATGCTTGGCTTATAGTGCAAATATTTAATGGGAACAATTATTGTCGCAGTAGCAAATGTCATAGAACCGACCTCAACACCTTCCCGTTTCTCTCGCGGAAGACATCAACTACCGGAATTGCATCGAGTTTTCGTCATACAGGGTCGCTCAGCCCAAGCTTGTCTCCAACGTGGAGCTACCCACGCTACATTTCCCGTGTCCTTCATCACCCATGCCCGTTTACACAACACATACCGGGCTTCACTTTTTTCTTCCCTTGGTAGAGCATGCCAGATGAATGCACTTACATAATGGTCTCCTTACAGAATTCTCTCTTCACGCAATGCAGTTCTAGGAAAGTATTGAAAATGTAACTCTGTCAGAAAAGAAGTTTATGCCCCTTTCATAAATATATCAATGCAACGGCTAGTTTAAGAGAAAAAAAAACGACCCAGGGAACCTGGCTTTAAAGCGTCATTAAGTTACGTAACAGAACTGTGTGTGCGTGTGTGTGTGTGTGCGTGTGTGTGTGTGTGTGTGTGTGCGTGCGTGTGCGTGTTGGGGGGATGCAAACTTGGGACAAGCAGCAAAGTGTGAGAAATGCTGATGAGTTCCTACATCGTTCTTGTCTTTTAACAGATCTTTTGCTGATCCGTGCCCAGGTCCAACGTTTTCATGGGTTCTTTTGCCGTGACTTTAAGCTGTTTACACAGATAGCAAAGCATCCGAAATAAGTATGCTATTCCTGTTGATGATAGTATATAAAAAAGAATAATTCACTGTCGACAGTGCAGTATGCTATTTTCTGTCGAAAAAAAAAGAGAGAAAGTCTAATATTGAACTCCACATTTGCAACTTGTAATACATAACTTTACAGCTTCAATGCTTTCCAGCAGTTACAGAGTTTGCCATTTTCATTTTTTTAAAGCACGCACTCTGTTTATGTCTTTACTCGAGACCTAGGCGCCACTCCAAGTGGTATTCCACAAGATGTAACGACGCATTGTGAAATGACAATATCGATCTTAATCAAATGCCTGGTTGAGAGCTATCTCGTCACCAGTCTTATTTTGCCAAAGGGCCCAATTTTACTTTTCACTGGGCATTATGCTCAATGACAGGTTCTAACGACCGCTCGTCCGCGCTCATCTGCATTGAACGGTTGTTAATAATCAGGGAGGTGAGGCAAAACACCTCCCTGTTAATAATGCACTGTAACTGTGTGTGCACTTCAGTTCGAATACCTTGCAACTGGTCTTGGATGACGGTAGTCTTATCAAAATAACTGACGCGGAATTTGAACAATGTCACAATTTTATACAACAAATAATGCTCATTACTTGATTTTCTATTTGCGTGTAGCAATGTCACCCATTCACGTAACGCTTGAATATTTCAAAAATATTCAGCTTCGCGTCGTGTATTTCTCACTGTAATAAAACTACTATTGAGATTACAATTCTCACCAAAGCCCTCTGGAAACTGCAATAGTTTCTTTACAGTAAATCCTGGTGACGCGAAAACTTGATACATCGAGTGATTGAAATTGACGTTTTCATTCTACTGTCTGCGGAATACGGGTGGATCATGTACAAAATTAATGGGAATGTTCAGAATATCTCAGCACCAAACGATTTTTATCAACGTATTCGATTTTTTCAATGAATGTGACTCTAAAATCTGTTGTAATTCGCAATGTTCAACCGATTCTTGCCTGTTTATAGACACACCCTTTGCCATATCATGCATTGTGATAATCTGCCCGGGTTTCTACTGAACTTGTCGAGTTATCGCCGAATGCAAACATAATTGTTAATAATAGCGTTATAGAAAACTATATTTATTGCCTGACATCCCTGCATGAACATGATGAATCGAGCTATTTGTGACAGCGTATATCAATATGGTTCTCCCATAACGATTCCCCTTTTGGATCCAAATTGATATAGACACGAGTTATTTGATTTGCCTGGCTGCTTTTGAAACACTAAATACATGTAGGTAAGCAACTACGGGACATATGTCTTTATAATGTTCCTTCTAAAGGACTATAATAGGAAACGATGAAAAAAAGTATAATTCTTACCTATCATGCCTATAGGAGCGTTTCTGCTGTGGTCTATAGCGCCTCAAATGTATTGTTTTCCATCGAGAGCAGTGATTTTTAAAAATGTTCCGAGTTATTACATTTGATGCATCATGTGTCTATTAGGTGTGTCACAAAACATCCTACCACAATAAATCAGAGAAATTTCGAAATAAAACCTATGAAATATAAGATGTCACTAGTTTTCCTCAATAAACCATATCTAAACGGTTTACTCTAAAAACAATTTTATTAAACTTATGTTCATATTCAATTTTAACAATACTGGAGATCGATTATACTTATCAACAATTTCGCTTTGGTTGTTAACTACCCCTAACTCGCATTTTAAAATTATTTTAAAGGGCTGAAGCTTTTATCTTTTTTTTTTCATCTGCCAACAGTAAATGCCTTTAAGCTAAGGACCACGTGGTTGACATGGTTGATACTCCCTGGGCACTCATTGAGCTAACGCAGTTATACGCCTTGTACAGTTAAAAACGTCTTCAGGCTATCCAATAGTTACCTACCGATGATTGCCCATGATGTGTACATCTCATTCCAAAGCAAAGCACCTTACCCCCTTACCTTCCCCCTTTTTGTCAAATAAACCTAGGATCGACAAAAGTTTGTCTTCTCTTTCATTTCCAGAGTTAAATAGCCGGATTTGTTATAAGGATTTATTGACCATTCGGCGCGATACGAAGATATGTTGGGAATGTAAAGGAGGAGTCGGACTTAATAGAATGAAGACTTGTATATGGACTAGATTATTCGGGAGTCAGATGAGTAGTCAAATAAGCGCTATTTTATATCTAGAGGAAATTGGACGGGGTCGATAGACAGTGGTAGAAATGACGAGTAATTACGCGTGCTGAATGAGTTTAGAGGAAGCGAAGCGGTGCGCAGCAACAAAAAGCTCGTCAGGGAGAGGGAAACACGGAATTCTTGACTTATATACAATATTACTGTACAAGTTCCACAGAGGCTGGACGGACTAGGGGATTTGATGAAAGAGGGAGAGGAGAAAGTGGGAGAGAACAGGAGAGGAAGGTCAGAGACGAGGGGAGAGGGAGAGAAAGATGGGGTTGAGAAAGGGTAAAGAAATGGGGGAAGACATAAAAGATACAGGAAAAGACAGATACACTTAATCTCCTCCTTTTCCGAAGGAGGTATGAGAATAATGAATAGTAAACTAGGAAGGTGGAAGAACAACGTATAAGAAAAAACAAAGAAAGAAAGAAACCGAAAACCCCCAAACATTTTATTGCCATTTTCCCAAACTCGGTAGAGTCGGTGCTCAAGAACTTCAGTCCTAAATATCACTAAGCAAGTAAAGAAAACAATGGTTATGGCATGTTCTTTACAGGAAATAAATCGGAACAGAAATAGCGCAAACGAGCAAAGAATCTGACAAGGTTAAGTCACATGAGCACACACATCCCTGACATTTTATAATACATGGTATGCATATCATTAGCAATTTTCCACAAATAATACTACTTGTCTTGTTGTAATTCACGACCCATTCTCTCATGTGCACAAGAAGGAGAGAGAACAGAAAGACCCTCACATTTATTTTTTTCATTTTTGCTCTCTCATTTTCTCCATCCACGCTGAATGCCCTTCCCAGTAACAATGCAGAAAAAAAATGCTTCGGTTCTCAGTTACGATTAATTCTTCACCTCTTAGGTAGACGCTAAAATCCTCGACTTCGGACGTCAATAAACACCAAGGTGTCTTCATTATAAAAGAGCTTTAATTCCTGACTGACTAACTTGACAATTACATGATTAAAAAGATGCAACAAGAAGAACGTGAATAGACGACTACTTGTGAATGTAAATAAAGGACAAACGATTAAGACCGTTGTAAAGTTTTGCAGGCTGCATTACCATGTGATTTCCCGATATTTACTACGATCTGCAAGGAATAAAAGAATAAAAGTCTGGCTAGATAGTACCGTCTCGCCTCTCTCCTCAGCTGCATCCCGATGTGCTCGACCCTCCTCCGCCCCACTCCGCCCAGCCCTCCCCTTCTAGGTGTGGGAAATGTTAATAACTTAAAGTGACATAATCACATCCACAAATACGCGCATTCAATGACACAAAAGCCTTGCATATTTTTGTTCCTGTTCAGTCTCGGGAGAAATAATCATAGTGAGTTCTCCAACCGAAACATCCAGAACACTCGCCTTTGTCAGAAGCATAGATATGTGTCTGATTAAGAAAGCTTCACTTCACATTTACACAAGCTCACTCGATCACAAAAGTTTCTGCATTCCTTTCGCAATCTATACTATAGACTAGTGCACATTAGCGGAACAAGTCACCACACATGTGAGGTTAAGATTCCGAGTCCTACGCCTACGCCGAGAAGGATACGTTTAAGCTAATCTAGAGGGGTACAAAAAAAGAACTCTTTTCCAAGTTTCTTTTTCATAAATATAAATCTAAATCTATTTAAGAGGACAATTAATAAGCTCTATATTCAGGTCTTGATCAAATTACTCTTCATGAGTAGAAAAACTAAACAAAACCGAAGTACAATACAAAGGCCCTGCCGCAAACTGGATTGATTACCCTAGATATTTATCTAATTTATAAAAGACTTGGACGTCACAATGCCACTCTATCGCAAGAACTTTCTTTCAGTTACTTCCAAATGAGAGTAAAATTTTAGATAGTTACCATGGTAATGTTTTCAGTAATCATCACCATGCTTACGACAGTCAGCTGTTCCGCCTTATGATCTATTTCGTTTTATTTAGGGAAAAAGACAAAGAATGTGTTAATTACCTGGTATTGTCGCTACCGAGCTCAGAAAATTAAATACAGTGAAGAATAAAATTCAAATCCGCACACAGAAAAGCAGCACCGACCATTTTCAGCCGTTTATGTGGGAATTTCTCAAAGAAAACGTCATTCATACACGGCGGCCGGAGAGTGAAGAATTCATTCCTGCTGGAGTAAATTTAATTATTGTTAAAAGAAGCAAGGAAAGAGGATTTTATGCCCGATCGGATGTGTGGTCCATTATTAGATAAAGCAAGCCGCTCAAAATTCGACCATAACGCCGTCAAAAATTCGACCGCCAGCTAATAAACTTAAATGTAAAACCTTTTTTCCTTTTTTGCACGTGGTTGCAACTTTGCATTTTGCCCGGGATGTCAAACTTTGATGCTGTTTTTTTTCTTGTATTTTGTAGATTTTCAGAAATTTTACTTAAATTTGCAGCTTTGGAGTCGAAAGGAGCTCCTTTTGGGCCAGCAACTAAAAATGCAAAAAAAAAAAAGCGAAAAAAAAACACGCTTTAGCCATTTATTTTATACTAACTAGATAGATCTATAGAATTTATTAGCTGGAATTCCTACCCTCTTACTAAACCTAACTTAACATCTATTGACCAAGAGAGAAAGAGGGAGAGAGAGAGAGAGAGACTTTAAATCAGTCATGACAAGTGTCCATTCTAGAAATAAATCTTTCTCGAGAATATCGGTTTGTTACAAACTAAATTTAGATTACTATTTTTTATTCAGATATCTTTTTTTTTTCATATACAGCGCAAAAAAAATACTCCCGTTTTAACGAAAAACGAAAGAAAATTTCAGACCGCAAAATTGTCTGCTCAAGATCCAGGTATTTCATTTCACTGCTCATTTGTTGGGTTATAACGAAATTTCGATATGATAAAGAAAGAATACTGGCATTACTGCCCTTCCTGAGGACTTCGTTATAACGTGAGTCAACTGTAATGTACTTTTTTTTTTTTTCATTTTGGATGGCTTTTACCAAGAAAGAGAAGACGTTGGTGCATTATGAGCGTGTAAGAAAACAAAATTAAATATTCAATAGGCATCCTTGCAGAAGGTCATCCAATACGACAACCAGGCAGCGGAACGCACGAATACCAAAAACGCATCCGACAATCGCCGACCACACCCACGACGAGTTGGAAGCACCGCGGAATTTTACCACGTTTTACAACAGCACACACACACACACACACAAACACACGCACACACGCAGACATTCTACACACCGTCCCATGTGAAAAGACTTACCTTGCGCATGGGCAATATGCACGAAGAGGATACATCCCAACAGAGCTAGAATTCCTCTTGTCTCCATGGCACAAGTCTTTGGTTCCCGTTCCCTTTTTCTTGTCCAAAAAACTTTAAAAAACACACACTCTCTTTGGTCCCGAAACACAGTTGTACTTCAGGGACCTATTTCATCTCATTCCCCGCAACAGGTTGAAGCAGTTCCAGGGAGTCTGCTCCAAAGGAAGGTGAGATTGTGTCCCTCCGTGGCGCGTCTGAAGCTGATGCTAGGCAGGCGACCACTGAAAAGACCTCCCGAGATCCTGGATCGACTAGACCAGGAGAGCGAAACGAAAAAGGAGAAAGCCCAGACCCTTTTGCGGTGGGCACTGAAGTGTGCAAGAAGGACACGGTTGATCTGCGCGGAGCTGCTTGCCCGAACCTCGGGGCGCCGCTTGCTGCTCGAATTCGGAGTTCAGGAGCAGAACAATGCAGTTCTGCCCGATGTTACAAAAAAGACTGGGCGGGCACCATCAAGCGAGGCTGAAGTAGTGAGTCCGATTGTTATCAATATTTTAAGCAGCCCAGACAATGGCGCGAAACCTTTGCCGCAGTGAAAGGTATGAGCCACCTCTCGCTGAGTTACGTCTTTATAGAGTACAGTAGGACCTTGCCTCGACCACGCCCTGGTACGGTTTCTAGCATTACGAGACGAAAGAATAATCAGAAAGCGAGAACCAATCGCATCCTTCGATTCGTCTTATTGACTGACTCACTTTCTAGCTTTCATTGCAAATTGTGACACATCTCGCAGCCCATTCAAAACCGACATTCTTTAGCAAAGCCACACACATGTGGTATTGACTATCTTCCACCGTATATAAAGACTATACACACACTCACACATACACTCCCTTTTGTAATTCAAACGAGCCCCAGATAGTCAACGGTCTCGATTTCTCGGCGTGAAGTTCCGTGCAAACAATGGGAACGGAATGAGCCGAATGAGGGCCACATAGTCCAAATGCTAGTCCCTCTTAAGTAAGAAGGTCAAAGAGCCTAAGTTCAGACAGAGAATAACAGATTTGTATGGATGTCGGCTGTAAACTCTTCACGTCTCAAACCTTTTTTTCACTAAATGGTGACAGACATGATTCGTCTCAAATTTTAGCGTAAGACTATAACGGTACACGAAACTTGGTTTAAATGCCCATTATTATACTCACCCAAAGTTACGGAACAAAAAAAAAAAATGTGTTGTTCCAATTGGTGAAAAAAAAGATGCTATAAATCTCTCAGCACGCCATCTTAGATTCTGTACATGATAGAGCCACGTTCCCCATGACGGTATATTGCTGTATTTCGATTGTAGTCCCTGTTAACCCTTGGTGCGCTTCTAGTGCTGATTGGCACAGAAACCATGTGGTATTGTACATACGGCCCCCAATCCTTTGTACAGAAAGGGTTATAAATGTTTTCCATCATCATCTGAAAACAGATACCCAGTACAACATGAGACTACCATGATTACAAAATTTATAATTTATTTTATTATACCAATCGGTTAAAGCCGATCAATTACCCCCACTTCGACTCCACTGCTACTCTTATCATCCTACATGTACTCCTTCCCCTGTTTTTACTCCCTCCCCCGATACTGACAAACACGCACACACACACACACACACACACACACACACACACACACACACACATACGCATCAAAAACGTGCAAAAAACGCACTCACATACGCACGCACATAATATACACTCACTAAACACAGATACAACTATGCATGCTTTGGCACCTATTTACATGGAATGTTTTAGTGTTTGCAGTAACGCGTGTTCCTCGTTTTCGTGTGACTTTATTCATGACGGAGATATGTTGTGGATTTTTTTTTCTTTTTCTCATTATTGTATGCCGGCAGTCGTCATGGTTAACATAGTACGAGGATGTAAGAATGATTACTGCACATGATTTTTGTCATAATAAAGCTCTTTAACGAATTTCGTAAGTATGTCGAGTTGTACAGAGCAATCTGATGCACAGCTCACGGTTTCATACAGATCGACCAAATGATCACCATCCCGTTACAACACAGGACCCTTACATGCTTTTTAGGGATTTGTGTGATTTACTGTGTACTCAGACAACCATGGAAGCAGGGGTGTGGTACATACAGCCAGAAGTTTGGCAAAGGGAAAATGTTTTGAGAAAAGCTGTCTTCAATGACTTGTTGAATATTTAGCAACCCCACTTCCGTTTGGCTCCTGTTCCTCGAAAATAAAAATGAGACTAAAACCACAACGTACACCGTACAATCAATAAGGCCTGCCTGGCAAAGGTCAGCTTGACTCGAGATGAAATGGTTCTCAATGAATGCAATATATTCGAGTAATGCCATAGCAGAATACAGCGTCTTTGCCCATTAAAAGAGATCCCCTGTTGATTTTTAGACTTTTGGATTTGATTGAATAACAATATTGGATAAACTGGGTGTATAGTTTCAGATTTTGCAGTGATTGCGACGAGGAATAAGATGAATGAGGATGACGTCAGAGCATCTTCACATCTTAATGAACGATTGGGTGTTCAAGGAAGCAGAGCGAATGAAAAATGGACGAAAAACATAAATTCTATACAGGTGAACTTGTCAAACAGTTGGTACTGTAATCATTCGGTAAGGGGATTACATTGATGTATTTCAGCCTTTTTGTGTCTCTGCTCTAGTACCACAATAAATTCAATAAACATATAAAAGGCATTGTCGATTTATGTACTATACACATGATGTGAAATTATATGAATAGTGTGGAACACCCCTTTAATCGTACGTAGAGCAATAATTTATAGTTCAAATATTGTGCAAACTTTAACGACAAATTATAAACAGCTATCTGCAATTGTGAAGCTTGTCCTGTAAAGGGTCATTCGACATGGCATCAAGAATAATGCAAGACATCTGGATTCCAAGCCCATGTACTGGTTTTACATATCAAAGCGTCATTCATATTATATGCACCACGGAAACAACAATTAGTGTGCACATATTTTCCCATATACATTTTATAAAGATAGGTGCACAGAATAAACGTTTCTGAGCAAAAGGTTTAAAATATATGCATGTTTTTGCCTTAACAACCATAGAGCTTGCTGCATGCTTGCCTTGCCTAACAACAACGAGTGGATGCTAGGAGCATTCTTGCATAAGGGAATTAATTGGGGGTAGCAGGTGGATGAAATTTTCTGATTCTAGGCTGTATAGGAAAGGAAATATGCATGAATTTTGATACATTAAAGAAACATATATTCTTGGTCATTGACACCACTCTGCTTTCGGACTGTGGTTCATTCATTTCTCCACCCGAAATGTCCAATATCATTTTTTTCCTCTCTCTCTCTCTGTCCTAATTCAACATGTAGATAAACCGTCGATTAATCTTCATTTTGCCGAAGGAAAATCCAGTATGTCAGAGAACCAGAGATCAATGGCTATTATGTCTCATAAAAGATATAACCGTTAATCATGAACAAAGTGAAGGAAAACTCAGCCGTACTTAACAGCTTTGCGTAACCTGTTTATCTAAAGGTGACATATACCTTGGAATCGCCGCGCCGTTGCATCAGATTTCAGATTTTGTGCAGTGAATGGAAAATACGGTGTGACTGATCATTATTGTGGTTCATAACGAAAATAGGGGATCTGTTGCTGTATAGGCTCGAAGGAACTCTTCCTATTGACACATTGCTGGGTTCCCTATCAATCCTTGCTTTTAAGGAGTGTATTGCTTTTTTTATTAATTACTGCCGATGAAAACTCACTATCAAGATTTGATCCAAATTTTCAGTGTGTGTGTGTGTGTGTGTGTGTGTGTGTGTGTGTGTGTTTCGCAATGAAAGGCATGTTGTAATTCTCCCTTCACTCCTCCAGAAGAAAAACAAGTTTTCGATTAAAACCTTGTTTTTCCCTTGCGGTAACAAAACTCATACATGCTCAACCGCAGACAAAAGTGTATTGCTCAGACGTGATGACATAAGGCAACAAAACAACTATAAGAAAATAACAAAGCACGAAATCTTCAATAATACATCTGAGCACACTGCACTTCCATGCACTAACATTGCCAAGCCATTGATTTACATATTGCCATCATGGGTATCTTCACCAAAAAGAGTACATTTTGTTTAAATTCCGATGGTAGAAAATACAGCATAGCTAGTTAAGCGATTGGTTATAAGCGGCCTACTTAATACTAAACTACTACTACTACTACTACTGCTAATACTACTACTACTACTACTACTACTACTACTACTACTTCTATTACTATTACTACTACCACTTCTTATACTACTTCTACTACTACTACTACTACTACTACTACTATTACTACTACTACTACTACTATTAATACCGCTACTAAGCCTACTGTGCTACTATTATTACTTTTATATTACTACTACTTCTACTATTACTAGTGCTACTACTACTACTACTACTACTACTACTATTACTACTATTACTGCTACTACTACTACTACTACTACTACTATTACTATTTCTGCTATTTTAAGTACTACTAGCCTACTACTACTATTTCTACTACTTCTCCTACTTCTATTACTTCTGCTACGACTACTTCTACTGCAATTCCACTGCTACTAATGCTACTAATACAACGACACTTCATATCCTTCACAATTTGTTATGACATTCTTACTCAAACAGAGATGGTACCACAACTACTGCAACTGGTGTTCCTTAGGGATGATGGTCGCACAGCAGCAGAAACTAAAAAGAACAAAAAACAAACAAAAAAACAACAACAAAAATCTTCTTCTGTACGCAATAATAGTGGGGGCGCAGTGGCGTAGTGGATAAGACTCCCGACTCCCGATCGGAGGACCCGAGTTCGAATCCCGCCCAGTGCTTACGTCCTTGGACAAGATGCTTTTACCCACCATGTCCCTCTCGACCCAGGTGTATAAATGGGTACCTGGCAACGCTAGGGTAATAATAATAATGGCAGGGCCCTCTGGTAGAGCAGTGGTAACACTGAAGAGGCTACCCTGGGTAAATAAGACTTTATTATTATTGAACTTACACACATGTAAGCGCAGTTCCATTTTCTTTCCCCTCTACGTTCCTCCTAGAAAACAAAAACAAATATGGAAAACAACAAACCAAACAAACAGACAAAAATACAACAACAACAACACCTACAATAACACAACTACAAAAAAGAACCAACAACGGGGCAAGAAAATCTTCGCAAATTATTCTGGTCCCTATTCTTAACGGCTTTCAAATAACAAGAGCACTTGAGCTCGGCATTTGTTTGTTGTTCACGACCTCTTCAAACCGAAGCTCTCATAATTGTGGGTGTGACCTTAACCACTATACTTTCATCATCTACTCCTTCTACGCATAGACGTTTTGTACGCTGTGACGCATATCTATTCACATTGATAATTACATTAAGAACAATAACGAAACAACAAACATACAAAATGACTACACCGTCCCCACGAATAGTGGCAAAGTAGGCTGAACACGCCCTAACACGAGCTGGTACCTTTCTAGACACTGTCGCGCAATTTTCCTCTCGTTTTGTTGTTGTTTGTATACTTTCTTTCTTCCTACTGACTGCGAGTAATCAAAGCTTCCCGAAGAAGCTGAAAGATCAAGCGGCGATAGTATCAGGTGAGAGGGATTAAGATTTGCACATCTTCCGAAACAGGGGCGACAGGTAGAGGGTAACGCCTATGACCTTTGTCTTGGTAATTGATTCTTTGTGACACTGGAAGCAAAGCGAGCCCCTCACTTGTAATTCAGACTAGAACACTCGATTCGATCAGCCATTGATTTTGCCTTGCATGGGTGAACCGATGTGCGGAGGATGTGTATAAGAAAATAACTTCACTAACGCACCATTATGATCTACTGGTATGCTTTTGCCCAACCTGAACATTTATCTTGCAGAAAGGTGTTCAGATTTCTTTAGAATGGTTGATTTTTTTTTTGTATTGAATTAATTATGATACCCTTTTGGGCTACTATTCTAATGCTATTTCAAGACACGTGTAAATTATAATTGTATCGCTGATACTCTTGCCACTGTGCTGATTCTAAACAAAACTGAGAAATTATTGAATTTGGATTTCCGAGTGACTTGATCCTCTGTGAAACTATTTCCTGTATAACCTCGCGGGACTCACCCGGTATTACGCTCCTGTAACTTTACCACAGCCTTCTTGTTTAGTATATACATTTCACGATGTTATACTGGCGTGATGAAATCCCTATTCCATGCACATTCTGCGGGATGAATCCAGGGTGAAACATCAGTCTCTTTACAAGATGATAGGACCTAATCTTCAGCACACTATTACTATCATAAATTTCCTACATGCCCTGTGATACAACTTCCAACACTTTCTGCTCCTTCTAGTTTTGCTTTGATCATTAACATCACTATCAAATCCCCAATGATCGTAATAACTTACGATTTTATTGAATTTATCTCAACACCCTTCATCGTAGGATGTCAGTATGTGCCACCGTAACATTTTGTCCCCTCCTCATCTTCTATTCTTAACATCACCATCAATTTGCGTAGACACTCAACCTTCACCGACTTTCATCCTTGTCATCACACAATCATCACCATCATCATCATCACCATTATTACCATCATCATCATAACCATAATTACTATCATCATCATCATCATTATAAAAAATTATCACCTCCAACATCACAAGTGAAAGTCATGTTCATTGTTCTTATTGTTCTGATTGAATTCTACAATGGGGCTGACATGAAAGTCAATGTTGCACGCTTAGCCGCCTGTGGCCATGATTACAGAGCAATGACAAGAGCATTAAGTCTTCTTTATAACCCTCACGATCACGTTTTCCCTCCGAACTCTTTCAGTCGCGAGTTCACACATGAAGATGCAGGCAGACCCGACAGGACGGTGAGTTGGCTCAGTCGGTAGCGCGTCTGCCTCACGATCCTCGGGTTCGAACCCGAGTCTGGACTGAGTAATGTTGAGTATAATCATCCCTCTAGCAAGAGGTAAAACACTCTGTTCCTCGGACAGGACATAAAATGGTGGTCCCGTGTATGAGAGGGTCACAACTCATGCAAGTAACAGATCCCGCTTTATTCATTCATCGCAAAGAGCAGGGTGTTTAACCCGGTGAGGTTGTCCCACCTCGAACATCCACCTGAAGCCCATGGAAGACCAGCTTAACGTAGCTGAATATGTGCTATCCAGCCATCTTCTCAGATGGAAATGCAAATTTTTTGTCTTGTTTTGCTCACGGCCGGTGCCACGTTTTTAAAAGTAGGAGGGCCGAGTTTATGATAGTTTATTTCTGGTGCCACTTCCAGGTTAGCTCCTTCAGCTGAGGGTTTTCCCCGCACTTCTTCTGTTACCACTTCCGGGTTTTATTGGCTGGCAAGAAATAAAGAAAAAAACAAACAAACTCCAATACAACTTCGACTAAGAAGCAAAACAAGCGGAGCTTAACTGCATTTTTTTTTCTTCCGAAGTGAAAGAAGTGAGGACAACAAGTGGTTAGACACTATGTATTATATATATATATATATATAGGCCTATATATATATATATATATATATAATAGCATACATACTTATGATACAGGCCGGCAGTGCACGACAAAAGTTATAGTGCACGTAAAATATAACGATTGCCAATGATAACCCACTATCGATTTGTTATCGGTTTTTGCTCTCTCATTTCAATCATCAAGTACTGAATCCCGCACCTTATCGACGCGATTGCGCCACAATCACGATACCTTTTTTTCGATACTATCGTTATTATCGAAGTTTGATCCATATCGCCGCCAGCAACTCATGTAGTATGGTAGGTGTCCAACCTACCGACCGGGTCCATAACGACCGGCCGCGCATTATAATGGCATTGCGCGTACAGAAAGAAAATGTACGCATGGGACTACGCGCAACGGTGTTCGATTATTCACTTGGCTACGCTACCGAGTAAAATGTGGCGAAAACAACTAAGTATTCCCTCTAAATTACCGAAATTTAGCAAAATCGAATAAGGTTTATCGTGTAACTAACGTTACATACAATATTATAACTAGGCCTACCTTTGCTGACTCGTTGTTAGATGTAGAGTATCCTTCCGTAATAAATTTGACGATTTTGACCGCAAAATTGTCACCGCCGCTTGTACGATCGAGCACACACGTTACACATACACATGACATAAACATTTTGTCGCCCGCTACGACCGTACGAGTTGATGCAGAAACGAGAAATGAATGTGAAAAAAACAAACCGACTCATCTAATTTATTTCAATTACGATGAAAAAGTTTCCTTATGAAAATCAATTCAAATTCATCAAACGGTCCTTCAAAAGTAATATCGAAGGATTCAAAATATATTCAAATATTATTGGGAAAAAAATGACGGCTAGAAAAAAACAGCGGCCTGTCGAAAAAACGCATTTAAGTGCCCTTTATACGTATTCTCAGGGTGGTCGGTGGAAATGAGCAGGGCAACTGAGTGCGGAAAAAATGACACCCCACGCGTTCGAAGCCGCCATCTAAGAGCGCGTACCTCAGATCGCATTTTCAGTGCGCGCTTGTGAATCCGGAGTATTTTCTCCACACGTGAGTAAAATTTCAGGCCAATTGTGAGATTTTTCACGTTTCTATTGATAGAAAAACGTTAGGTGTCCGGTATTATGGACACCCAACCATACTACTGTAGTGGGGGACTCGACTAGTTCGGCGGTAGATTTAAACATGGAAGCTGAAAACAACAGGTTCGCTACTCTAACAGAGACTGATCTAAGCGACATCTAGGACAATAAGGACGCAAAGAAAACTAAAGATGTCATAAAATACGCGCTTCGAATTTTGGAATCGTACTGCTCGGAAAAAGGAATCAGCCTGACGGATGTTGAAAGCAAGTCAGCCCAGGACTTGTGCCGCTTTCTGCGTACATTTTACGCGGAGGTGCGTAGGGGAAATGGGGAACTATACGCTAAGCGCTCTCTGATCACACTTCGTTATGGTCTTCAGCGACACTTTCAACAAACGCTTGACGTAAACATTTGTAGCGATGGTGACTTCAAAGGTGCAATGATATGTTTAAAGCTGTGCTACACAAAGTGAAAGAGGCTGGGAAAGGATCCGTACGGCATAAGGACCCTATCACCGACGAAGATATGTCAAAAATCAAATCTTCACCTGCCGTCTCACCTACGACACCAAGGGGTCTCCAGAATAAGGTTTTCTTAGATCTAATGTTGCATTTCTGCAACAGGGGAAGAGAAAATCTCCGCAACATGAACAAGGGAGATTTTGCTGTCACAACTGACTCTTCGAATCAAAGGTATGTGTATCTGGCTAGAGACATGAAAACCAAGAATCACCGTGGGGAAGGGCTTGACGACGAACAAAGTCAACAAGGTCGTATGTATGAGACCCATAAGGATGACTGCCCCGTTGAATCTTTCGTGAAATATGTCTCACACCTACATCCACACTGTGATGCACTGTGGCAACGACCAAAAGCAACCACAAGGCCTGGCCATCCATGGTACGACAATTCTCCCGTAGGTGTGAATACTCTTGCGAACAAAATGTCGTCGATTACTGCTGAAGCGCATTGTTCTAAAGTGTATACCAACCATTGCCTTCGGGCAACTTCAATTCACAAACTCGATAATGCTGGATTCGAAGCACGCCATATAATGGCAATCTCCGGACACAAATCTGAGACAAGCATAAAGCATTATTCTCGAGTTGAGGAAGATCAAAAGCGACGAATGAGTTTGACCATTTCTCGGGTCCAGTCGACGCCTACAATGCCTGCCACAAGCACGTGCTTGAATCCGGTTGCGCCTAGACCTGGTCCTACTCCTACTACTAGTACTACTAACGTTAGCTCTGTCGCTCGCAGATCTACGCCTACATCTAGTCCTAACGTTACGGCTGGACTCGCGTCACCCCACACTTCTCCTATCAACATCAGTTCCAACATAAGTACTCACCAGCAACTTCATTTTCATGGATGCAAAGTCAAAATTTATTATCAGAAGTAAACGAACAAACTCAATGACGATGTGATGGGCATGGTCTCATGTTATAGGCCTAGAACTATGCCATTATGGAATTTCACGTTTGGATCTTGTGTTCGGTGTTCCAGAGCGTTAATTACGTGTTAACTGTTGACTGTTAAGGGTTTCTACTGTTACTTCCGGATTTTGTCTACACAGCTTGAAAGAAACTGGTATTGGTAAGTGATCTGGACTTCCCTATTTCTACCTATTGTTATAATTCACCTGGGTATGTATGCTATTTTATATAACACATAGTGCATGAGTTCTTCTTGCACTATAACAATACAAGCACCTCCAAATTCTGAATTTGCCCTCAGGCAGTTATATTCAATTCGGCCTGCGGCCTCATTGAATATAACTGGCCTTCGGGACAAATTCAGAATTTGTCGGTGCTTATATATTGTTATAGTGCATTCAGCCTCATGCACTATATATATAATATATAAAGAAACAACATTGAAAATGCCCCCATGTCCAATACTTTGCTTCTGCCCTGTTGGTTATTTGCTTCGTTGTTTGTTCGGGTTCTACTCATTAGGCACATCTGCAAACTCCGCCCAGGTTCCTGGCATCTGAAACAGAATCTATAGTGATATAGGGAGTTGAGAAGACGCAGAACACCAGTAGGAGGCCCGTAGCTGCCGTAAGTCACAGGCAGTTAACCCGCGTACATGTTGAGGGTCAGTTACTGCCTTTCTGCTGGTTAGTTGAGAGTCAGCTGGGGCCAGGATTATGACATTCTCTGGAACCTCTGCCAAAAAAAAAAAGAGAAATATTCCTTCAGACTGAGGAATCCCATCACTGAGTTGTCAGCCGGCGCCCACGCCCCCACGCGCCTGACATATAGGTCACACAGAATACCCGCAACTTAAGTAGCACGCGTCCAGCAAGTAAGACATTATGCAAAACTCGGATTTGCGTGCGCACCTACGGGCGACTACGGGCGAGATACGTGCACTGTACTGTCATGTGAGAGCCATCTGCTGGGAATCTCTGGGCAGCCGCATGTTCTCCGCAAATCACACGCAAGGCTTGCCCGGAAAGGTGTGTGCCTTTACACCATGCTCCAGGAGGTCACGGCAGCCCCATTTGCCGAAACGTTTAATTGTGCTCTGTGAGTAGAAGAGACATTCTCCTGTTCCCACAAAAACTCAACGAATGTTGAAAGTTTATGGAGAGAAATAACATGATACTTGCAGACAAAAATGGACGCCAAATTAGTGTTTGTTCCACTTGAGATACAACATTTCACCTCCTGTCTTTTCCCCCCTCATTCCCACCTCCTTAAATCTCCAACTTTCTCCCCCTCTTATACAGTGGATGAGTCCTCTGTATCATCACGGTTTCTTTGAAAATGCAATACAATGCTCTTGACCGAGGCATATAGATTTGCACACCCAGATTCGAGGCATCGCGGACCAGTCCACCTCTACTAGTCTCCGAGGGGGGAAGGACGAACCGGATGAGCGAACTTGTCGCTAATCTAGGCAACAACAATCAGGGTAATAACGGACCAAGTAAGCCTTCTTTTCTCAAATTTGCAGTGGAATTGACAGACATTGATAGTTTTCGGAGGGGTCACCACCCTTTTTTCCCTAATCGCTTCTCTATTGCTATCCAAGTTCACTGCACAATGACGGATTTTGTGGCTTCTATGATTGCGTGCTGACAAGCAGCTACCTATTCATAATGAAGAACAGATTAGCACCGGTTTGTCGACAACACGGATCGTTAATCCACTGTTAGGGGTACTTCACCGGTGCCTAGATTTTGAAGGGCGAGAAAGGTTATTCCTAAACCTTTCAAAGAAAAGGTCGGCATCTCATGCATGAGATGGAACTGCTCTTTCTGATTTAAGAAGAGTTTATTTTAACCAGTGCCAAGGAATCTTAGTCCCCACCCCTCCCCTGCCGACGGGTAGTGATCCCTTTTGATAGCATAGCCGAAAAGTCTCTCCGCTTGGCGTACCGGCATATACGTGGTTAACAGATTTGCTTTAAACGGAATCATTTTCAGGGTATATAGGGCATCCCCTCGCTGATGAGGATTCTGTCATAATTATTCTTCGGCAGTTTTCAGTATTGACAACTAGAACTCTCCAGGAATAAATTTGTTCGTCAGTCTTCATTGGAAGATTCTTCTATCTCCATTCGTTGTTTGTTGTCACGAAGATCGCGGCTGCTGTTTATTGAGAAGAGCGGAAGTCCATCTTTCTGATTCTAATTGCTTTCAAGGACCCCGCCTTCGATTTGCGTATTCGGGGCTGTCAACGTGGTCAAGTGGCTCTTACGGCCACCCTTCAGAAGGGTATTGACACACAAGAAAAGAGTTTTGCTTGGGCTACTCGAACTCGTCAGCTGTGTAACTGATTTCATGCCCTTGATCGAGGTCGGGTATAGGCGAGTCCGTAGGATTTCGTTCTATGTAGAGCAACCATTGCGGTGACTTTTGGGCTCCTCTACAAAAGCTACCGTGAGGCTACGTTTGATTTTATCTGATAAGACTTATTGGTTTCTGTATCATCATTGTACATACACATTCATATACAAACATAAATATAAGTTGCATTTTCTTCTTCATTGCCTTTGTACAATGTACAGCAAGAGTACAACAAAATATACAACAATGAATAATACAGAAGGGCTGCAGCATAAGCGTTGCTTGATTTGCGTGCAGCCCCCGTAGCATAACATACTGTAATATCATAATATACATCGGAAAGGGAATAGGAGGGAGGGATGACTTGGATGAGGATAGTTGAAAGGAGAAAGGGAAAGGAAAGGTTTGTCTGTTTTCACTAAAGGTTTATACAAAATGAAATCACTAGCGTATCACTGATTAGCAAGGCATGACAAAATATTTTCTCACCGAGGTACAGATGAACAGTTGATACAGGTCATGGTCAGTTACATAATTATTATTACATAATACATTAACAATGACAATGGAATTACTGATATCCAGAAAACAACATTGTTTTTACAGCTTTCCTAAAAGAATACATGGTCTTTAAACTCCGAATTTCAGAAGGAAGAGAATTCCAAACATCGGGTCCGGTGTGTCTGACAGATTTCGGAGCCATCACTGTTTTGGGATTATATAAATGAAACTTATCAGATCGTCTTGTTGGATAAGAATGTATGTCCTTGTTTAATTGAAATAGTGAGTAAAAAGAAGATGGCAACTGACCATTATGTAAGCGGAACATAAAGAGTGAGTTTTGGAAAAAAAAATTATGTCATTTACCTTAAGTGTTTTTAATTCTGCGAATAAGGATTCTGAATGGTCTCGATAACCTGAGTTGGTGCATATACGTATAGCTTTCACATAGAAGTATACGGTATACGGTATACTGTAATCGCTACTCGCTATTCGCTATTCGGTATACGCTATACGGGCAGGCGGTTCATCCATATAAGATAGCACGCGCGTCCTATACTTTCTTTTGGTGCCGTCAAAATGGATACTTCGGACTCTTGTAGCTGTTGTATGACATCCGCATGTAGTTAAAAAAAAAAAAAAAACTTCTCATCTAGGCCTATTTGTGGACATGTGAAATGGTGCTGACATCGACGCAAACGATGATCGGGTGGCAAGATGTCTGAAAGCAAAACACATGAAAAATTATTTTGAAATACATGTTTAGATAGATAGATTATTTCTGTTATTTTTTATTCATTCATCCGAATATAAATGTATGACAGTACGATTTTTCCTTCTTGAAGTTAATTTGTGTAAAAGAATAAAAGAAAACTTGTTTTTCCACATAACTACACAACTAACCTGCCCTTCTGACCATCTTCAATCATTTCAAGGTCAAAAAAAGGAAAAAATGCAGAGCCCACATAAATCACATAGAATGTAATGTTGTTCTTTCAGTTAAAAAAAGGGGGGTGGGGCTACGTGGGTCATTTGACATAGTAACCCTGAAGTGCTGGATAACTTAGATATAATGGCATGTGCTATGCAATTCCAATAAATTGAGTACCAAGAAATCGTATGAATTTGCAACTTACCTTTAACCAGAGCATACATTCACCATACGAACACCGGCGGTCACACCCGAACAGGTTGGTATACACTGCGCGAAAATCGAACAAGTGCGATTCCCATTATATACGCAGCTATTCGGCATTTTCGAATAGTGCCCTCTTATGTGACCCGGTGTTAGGAAATCCTATCGTTCGATTCAAGCTATTCGCGTGCCCTCGAAAACGCGCACTTTATACCCGAATAGTATACTTCTATGTAAACGCAGCCTTACGACATCAACCAAGTACTTCGAGCAAGGTGCAGAATGTGATTGGTTGCAAGATGTCGATAAAAGGAGAGGGTGGGGCGCACAACCAATAGCTTCATATGGGTGTCCACGTGCGTTTCTTACGCTATCACTTGTGCAACGGGTTTGATCGGTCAATGCAATAAGTATACTTTGGTTATTCAATAAAGGTGCCCATGGATATCATCCAGGTTCCCTATACTTGGAGCATGGACCTACTACACATGGACATACATCGCTCGTTAATTTATTCAAACACACGTTTCTACCAAAAGCGTCACATTAACATTTTTATACATACTTTCGTGCTTTGATCTCATCACGACCACCGATTGTCAGCCTGGATGAAAGCAAACGCGCTTTGAGAAATCTAAAAACCGTATGCGCAGAAGATGATAACTCTATCTTAATCAAGAAAATGCAAGTGCAGTTGTAGTGTGAATTTGGAAATCATCGCTCAGCCAATTTCATTTGCGAAATGCACGTACTTTATAAGAGAAAGCAAATATTTCGGCAAGTTCATTGTGATTTGCAATCTCATTTTCCCTATATCTTTCGTGCAGTGTTTCAGAGAAAACATGGACAGTAACGGTAGATAACACCTATGTCTCACCATTAAGTAACGTTAAATGCGTGTCCACAAGTGTCCACTTCCGTAATTACTCATTTTGTGACACAAATTTGACATATTATTATAACGTTTGCTGCTCCTCATCATCGGTGTTTATTCAAAGGCAATAGAGTCTCGAAAGGCACCTCAGCCAAATAAGGCCGAAATGAGGGAAACGGTTCTTTTGTCAGTGACGATGCGTGATTACACAATTGTCATTGTCATTGTCAAATCATCTGAATGTACTCTCATCAAGATGCACATAATCAGCTGGCAGCGGTGATGACGGGATAAAAGAAAGACCTCCGTTCATAGTTCGTAGTAGATCCATGCTTGGAGAATGGCAGGGGCACACCTTATTATGATTGCTCGATTACTAGCCCCAAGGAGGAGCTCGTCCACAGTACCTCTTTGCTAGCACCATGTTATTATACCATTTACATGCGAAACACTGCTTGTTACTAATAGTACATGTATCCTACAAAGAAGGACTTTATTCTTACAATGGACAAATCTTACCATCCTCACAAGAAGAAGGACATATCCTACAACGGTACAAAACTTTCGGGCACAAAGTCTTTAGTGTCGGTATTCACACGGTCGTTCTACTTGCTTATTATTTGCTCTTTCACAGCATCTCTGAGAGAAACAGTTGAATGAGGGCTCTTCAGTCGTTTAGGTACGATCTTATACCATCACCATTGTCAAGCTAAATCTCTTGTTCAATGGAAACTCTTTGTAACTAATCTCTGACCTTTTTTCGTCTTGTAGTCCTGCCTCTGCATGGTACCTCTCTCTATTCCCCCTTCTCTCTTTCTCCGTTTTTCTATATCTCTCTGTGATATCATCTATCCCGACTTCCATCTTGAAGGTCCTGTTTACTTTTGGGAGCAGTGATTGAAAAAAAAAATCAAGATATCACATTGATGCATAATATGTGAGGTCTATTGTATCGCAAAACATCCTACCGTATAAAATGTTTGCAATAAAGCCTAAAATATAAGGAGATATCAGTATTTTTCTCATTAAACCTTAACTGTAGACGCTTAAGTCTGGAAACATTTTTGTTATAACTATTGTCCACATTTTGTGTATTTAACAATACTTAACATCGATTATACGGATTCAAATTTTTACAGTGGTTGTTTCTATCCCTAACTCACATTTTAGAACGATTTTAATGCACTAATGCAGGATTTTTGTTTCTTTTGCAAATGGTAAATAATGCCTTTAACCATCACAGTTGATGGCGGCGTCTCCGAACTTTGCTTTTCTCAAGTGTAGTCGCTTCACTTTTGTTTCTATGTCAATTTTTTTTTGTTCGCCCGACCATTGTTTTTCAGTCCATGTATTTATTATCTTCATTGTCTTCTAAAATGGCCTTTCAGTGGGAGTAACACATTGCTATACATGTACCTACTACTAAAATGCAGACTATGAAATAGACGTTTAAAGGGGATGGCTAGTAACTGATCTGTGGGAATCAGTGGGAATGTTGGGGGATGACTGTTCCAATTCTTGTGGGATCCATTTAAGAGTTCATTATATATCTGTTGTCGCATGAAAATTATTTGCTTCAGAATGGTCTTATATTCAAGTAATGTGCAGTTTAATGTTTCCAGGCTAGCATGTCTGTACAGTGACGGGGCATTAAACTGCACGTTACTTGAATATGAGACCGTTCTGAAGCATATAATTTTCACACAAAAATAGATATATAAATAAACAAATGTATTCTTAAATGAATCCCACAAGAATTGGAACAATCATCCCCAGCATTCCCACTGATTCCCACTGCTCAGTTACTAGCCATCCCCTTTAAGGGACATCCCAGGTGGTTTATATAATTTCACATCATAATCTTATAACACGTAAATCGACAGTGCTTTGTTTACACCTTTGAATATATTGTCGTCCTTGAGCAGAGAAACCAATATTGTAAAAACCCAAAACATTATGCACTGAAAAAGGATGATGACGTAGCAGAGTCATATTCCAATAATGTATCGGATCAATTCCATTACAATACTACTTGTTTGACAAGTTCTCCCCCTCCTAGAAATTATGCATGTTTTTTTTTCTTTTTTCTGCTTCTTTGAGCACCAAACTTGCATTCTTATTTAATACGTAAAGCTGCTATGTCCCATTCGCCCTCATTGTGATTTGTTGTGATTCCTTAAACATTCTTATTCCTTATCCCAGTCTGCATGAATTTTCAAATTCTGTACCCAGTACAGCAAATTCATACATGCTCAAACGTAAGAGTCTGAAAATCATCCGGAATATCCTGAATAAGATCCTACAAAGGCAGTTGCACATGGTCCCGTTTCATAAAATTTGTTATCAGTGACAACTGTCACATTTCTGTGACAAATTTTCTCTCAGCCAGTCAGATGCAGGGATTTCAGTAGCTTATAACAACTATTACAACTTTTCACAGATAACAAGTTCTATGAAACGAGGGCCCTGATCTCTTCGACGGTTGTGAGTGCATGGCACGCGGCCAGGGGAAAGGTGTCATCCACAATGTTTCGCTGCGAATGTAGAGAGATGTCTTCCCACCTCCCTGAACAGAAAGCAAGCAGTCTCCTCCAGTAGGCCCTATACTTTGTCAGAGAGGTTGTAATAATGCCAGAAAATTCCACAGACATTAGGCGTTTTCACATCAGCCCAATGTTTCGAAATAGCGCGCTATTTTCTGACCTGGGAAATTGGAAAATATCTCGAGCTTGGATTTTTATCGGGCTGATGTGAAAACGCCTAGTGAAAGAGGATTATTACACAATAGGCGTTTTCACATCAGCCCGATGTTTCGAAATAGCGCGCTATTTTCTGAAAGGGGGAATTAAAAAAATATTTCGAACTTGGATTTTATCGGGCTGATGTGAAAACGCCTAATTTCTTAATACTGCGGTCAAGCATTTAGGGGAAATTGTTTCAAGTGCTGCCTATATCAAAGGAATGATGGAAGAAATTCAGCTAGGCCTGTGCGTGATTCGCGTTGGAGTTGCTATACAACATACATAAGCGAATTTTGCCTTTCGCATAAGGCCTGAATTGTTAAAAGCATTACACGTCTGTACGTTCAAGTTATGTGCCCGGAAAAAAAACAAAAAAAACAAAAAAACAAAAACAAGATTGCGACATTACGTGAGTAAAATCTAACAAGAAAAAAGAAAACACGCAAACACACACACACACACACACACACAAAAGAACAAAAGAAAAGAGCAAAACGCAAGCAAAACAACTCTTAGACCCGCCCCTTGCCTTCTCTGATGTAATCTAGTGCAAATTAGCATAACAAAAGAGATCCGCTTCAATTTTTTGAACCTTGACCATACAGTACCCATTGCATGAAAGATTGTAGTTACATGACGCTTTTCTTTCCATTGCAGGAGGGGTGGGGGTGGTATCTGATCGGCTTTTCCCCCTAAAACAGACACAAGCTCTTCATCGGAACAAACAATGATGTACTACTGGATCCGAGACCACACCCAAACTTGAAAGGTATAACTCGCACGGCAGCCTGGAATTATCTGGATATGGATTTATCTGGCAGAACCTTGCAGTGATAGTTGAAGCTCCTCACACGCAAGAATAAATAGTGGTTGGGCATGCACACGCAACAATTTTGTTTAATTGAAAATTTCAAAATAAACAGTAAAATACCCGTAACAATAACTTACCCTTTAGTTCATAAATTATACATAAACTTACCATTTCTACAACTAACTCATAAGTAAAAAACTAATCCACCTGTATACGTTCGGATATAACATTAGATAATGAGTTATGTTATTATACTGTTCACATAGTAACATTTCTTCTGAGTACTCTTGTTTATATTTTTTTCATGTGAAAACTTTGGATTTTTTCATTCTGATTTTTTTAAAGCAAGTGGAGAAATAAAACAATCTGAAACTGAAACTGAAAAAAGCTCATACTAATCATTTGTAATGAAACACAATCACCCGACACCTAGATACACATACACTGTATACACCCACGTCTATATGTTAAGTACGGAGAGATAGAGAGATTATATATAAGTAATTATATATAAGTAATTTGCGTGTCGTGTTATTTATTGGTCTCGTAGAAAGTCTGAATCAGGAAAACACCCATGATTAGATTGAACACAAAAAATAACAACAAACATCCAGTCAGTCCCACGCAATGGGAAGAGGCGTTTTCATCGGTAAATGATGAAGACATACAAATAATGAGTAATTCACCGCCTCTGAAGTGAGGAGAGTGAATCTTAAGGTCAGAAAGCTTAAATGTTTTACGCAAACAATGCTACCCGTCTAGAGTGGGGGAAGGTAAAGTTGTGCTACTATATCGCATTTAGGCCTACAGAGCAAACAAGGCGCCATGAAGGACATGAATGGGGATGCGGCTTCAGGTAGTGAAAGGGGGGTGCGGCCGGACCGGACCGTGAGTCGCCTCTTACGAAAAGACCACGCCCTCACCAGTTTCTTATCGCATTGCAATGGAGAGTGTTACCAGAGGTTGTGATGGTTTGCTGGTGTGACTCATATACCCACTTAAAGCCCCAAGTATATTATTCGCATGTGTTACGAAGCGTATTCATTCTTTATGTGTAATGACCTAGGCTCCCTCAAAAACTTTGACCCTAAAAAAAAAGACTGTAAAAAAAAAAATCACCAACATTGGACAGGAGTGGCTTGACTCCTTGTATTTAAAACACACTCACACGCAAACCACACAAGTGTAGATCTACAGTAAGTTATTGGTCCTAAGAAATCTGTCATGTCTTAATTCTACTTCTCTGTGTTGTTGTAGCTCCTTAAAATAATGTTTGGGATTATGATTAGCTTTTTATTTCTCTTCTCGTAAAGAGTCGGACCAACTGAAGAACACGCACTGTGATCTATCTTTGACGTAAAAGCTGCAAAACGACGGTTTTTATGGAACTTAATGGGGTCAGGGAATCGGAAAGAGCGAATCACCATCCGTCCACAAAGAAAAAAACACAATATTGACACTATCTCTCCTCCCCCCTTTTAATCCGTTCATGTACATTTTCGTGTACAATCTCTCAAATGTCTTATTACACACAAACACCCTCTCTACACGTTTTATCATACATAGATAATCAGCTGATGTAGATAAATGCACGGAAAGATAGTTATTTAGTTTTACTTCCATTTCGGATTAGTTAACTTCCTTGTAACTTAATTTTTTAAAAATTGTTTTGCTTTCATTACAATGTGATAAAGTTTAACAAGCGGATGACAAATTCGTCATATTACATGCCCAAGAAAAATTTAAAGTAAACATGTTAGGTAATTTCTCATTGATTGTAAACTTATGAGAGGGTCATACTCGAAATGAAGTGTTCACGAATAATAGAAACTTGAGTTTCTTTTGAAACTTCTGATCGATAGATGAGAAGACATGATTTGCGATATCATCTATAAACATCCCTTAGTAAAAAAAAAAATGGATTCAAAACATGATCAAAAATATCCATTATAAACCCTGACGTATACGAAATCTATGTGTCAAATTATTTCTATGCATTCGGGTAACTTCAGGAGCGACAATCGGAGGAGCATCGAAATTAAAGTTGCTCATTAAGTACCACTGTTCAGGAGTTTTATAGATAGCAGCAGGGTAAGTAATCCACAATTTTCAGCCCCTCGGGTTATCCCTTTGTGTCCGTCTTTGACTTCTACAACGTGCGGATGCACTTTAAAAAGTAAAATCAACTTTACTTAAAATCCGATTACTTTCGTACCGTCTTGCGTAATTAGAAAGGGAATTCTAAATCAGGGTTCATTTCACCTCTCTACAAAAAAGTCTTAGCTGAATTTCATCGGTTTTAGCCTTTGCGATCTCCCTTTCCAACTATTCCCGTCATGTAAATGAAATGGTATGGATTCTTTTTCTCTTCTCTCGTTTTCAACATTTCTTTCCATTTCTTTCTCCTTCGCCTAATATCATGCCACAAATAGCGCCTTTCCAAAAGGTGCTTAAACCATTTTCATCAAATAGAACTTTTCTGTTTTACAGGTTTGTTTTTTATTTTACTAATCTAATACAGTAGACTCTTCTAAATGTTGACATTCTTGACAGAAAATGGAGAACCTAGCTGATAATAATGATAAAAAAGAATTGTTTTCTCCAAAAGGTGTTGAATCCAGCAGGATCTAATCCAGAAATAAATGTGCATGCTTGAATTCACTTGACCCCCGAGTTATTCCAAGTTGGCTAACTTTTCGAGCTGTGTAGCTTCTCGAATTATGCACCTATGACGTTATTACAAGCTGTGATATTTTTCATTTCTATGCAATATGAATTCCTTTGAAAGATGACGAAAGTAGAAGGAGAATGCGAGGTGGTAACAAATCATCATAATTATCAAAAAACACTAAATCACATAAAGTCGTTGCTAAAACAACTTTTAAATGCTCTCCATCACCGTCATAACAAGTTCTGTTCCAAAATGTGCTAAATCCACAAAATTCAGTGCAGACGCGTAGCATTTTCTGAGGCTCATTTCCTTTAACCCAATTTGGTGTACTCCTATGGGACATTAAAGGACAAGTTAACCTTCATAGACATGTGGGTTGAGTGAATGCAGCAATATTAATAGAACACATCAGTGAGAGTTTGAGGAAAATCGGACAATCCGTTCAAAAGTTATGCATTTTTGAAGTTTCTGCTCAGTCACGGCTGGATGAGAAGACTACTATAGCTTGTGATGTCATATGAGTACAACTATATAAAGAAAGTATAAAGAAAATTCAAGATATTCTCGCTTTTCTCACATAATAAAAGAACACTCGACTCCTCTCTTTCAGAAGTCAGGGGGAATAATATTACCCCTAACATAGGTCAGTAACAAGTCGATGAAATGTGCACTTTATTCAAAAAGTCAAGTTTTGTGAAATTTCCCTTTTATTTTCCTTATATCGTTGTACGCATGTGCCATCATACACTGTAGTAGTCTTCTCCTCCAGCAGTGATTGCACAGATATTTCAAAAATTCATAACTTTTGAACGGATTGTCGGATTTTCCCCAAACTTTCACTGATGTGTTCTACTAAAATTGTTGCCTTCACTCAATCCACATGTATATGAAGGTGAACTTGTCCTTTAAGTCCTTCCATGAAAACACTTTTACACGTATGCTTGAGAAATTAATACGGATTTAGTTTTTCTTCTTACAATAACATCAAAAGTGGATTAAGTACCTTATGGAAAGAAACGCTTGATGATACAGAAACATTTCTTTCTCCCCCCCCCCCCTATCTTGGGGAGGGGGTATGCTGGGGCTAGGGAGAATTGGGGCACGGTATTATACTGGACTGAAAAAAAGAGTAATGTAATTCCGTACTCAACAACGTTCAAATTAAGTGTGATAAACTGTAAACAGCAGAATCAGACAGACAAAACAATGGAAAAAATAGATTTACAGAAAGTTCACAACATGACTGGTGTGGAACAAATGTGACATACGAATGCAATAGTGTGTTTTGAAGTAAGTTCTGTAAATAATAGGAAATGTTAATTATCCTCTCTTGTTAATGATATTTAAGAGGGTTTATATTTTTAAGGTGATCATGAAAATGGTGCAGGTCAACGAAAGAACGGACTCCTCATTTTCTTAACTCTTTTGCTCTGTTGATGATCTATAAATAAATTGTTTGCATGATAAACTGGTAATTATGCATTTACTCGCTGCATTGTGAGTATAATATGTGTGATTGTATAATTGTATGATATTGAAATCTGTATATATATATATATATATATATATATATATATACACTAATGTATGTTTGTGTGTATATGTGTAGATATCCATATTTGTCTAAATGCCAACAGAAAGAATTTGAAATGAAATAAAATCTCAATATGAAATTTCAGAGCAATGCTCGAAAGATTTGAATATCACAGTCACGTACCGACTAACGCCAATCGTATCTCATATGCATAAGTGGTAATAAAATATGCTCGGTATAACTTGGCCCATAAAAACAAACAACTAACAAAACAAGTTCTACATGGGCGTTGTCATAAAGAGGGAGAAGTGAAAGATGTAACTTATATACATTTGCTACAAATATCAAAGCTATCTTTCCGAGTGCATTGCGGCGAAAAGGGGTAATATTAGATTCGATTTGTGGGTTGTCATGGCGAGCTGATTGGCACTGGCTTTAAAAGTATGATAAATGCCTGTTCAAATGAAAAAGAAAACAAAACGTTAGCCTATTTGGTTTCCTTTTTTATGTTGTCTTTCTTTTACTGAAGACAACAAATCTGTTTTGATTTGCGGCGAAGAGTATCTTTTGTTGGTTGGACTATAAGGTAGAGTGAGAGAACTGAATGCTCCTAATTTTCAATAGGAGGAGAAAGACATCACTCTCTCCCTCTCTTCTTGCTTGTTTAAGTCAAATTGTTCTGTCTAAGAGCACCTTTTTGAGACAGTTTCAGCTTTACAAGGGATCAAATCGTTTGGGCACTTTAATTATCCTTTCCAAAGAAGAATCCTAAAGAGGCTTCAAATTCATGTCAGTAAATAAGCTATAAAAAGAGCCGGAAAAATCTCGTAAAGGCAGTTAAAAAAAACACTTACCTACATTGTCCTCATGATCTTTTGACCCCTGTCTCTCTCTCCTTCATTTTTGTCTCTCTATTTCACCGATATGTCTTTCTTTCTTTCTTTCTTTCTTTCTTTCTTTCTTTCTTCTTTTCGGTCTTATTTCTTCATCAATTTTCTCTAGCTTTCGAATGATCTTTTCTCGCTCTCCCATGTAATAGTCTGTCATGCACTACCTCCCACAGCGCTTCATTCTTCCTTAATAAACCCATTGCTCCCAAGAAAAAAGGGGAGGTTGATTAGCTGACCCTGTGGGAAATGGTGATATTATGGTGGAAGAGAGTTAAATCATTATTTGTTCATAATTATGATCCTTTGCATTTCTTCTCGTTCATTCTCTATGTCTTTCTCGTATCATTTCTTCCTTTTCATTTATATCAATGTCTTTCTTCAAAGCGCCACCAACGGGAAGAGAAACAGACCAACAGATAGGCAGGCTGTCTCTTCCCTTTAAGGATATGAAATAGAGAATGATGTCACTTGATCTAATACAGGCTGCCATAGAAATCAACTTTAAAAGTCAATCATAAGTCTCCGTGAAACAGGGCCTGGTCTTTTTACTCTGGACTGGCAAACCTACTCAACGCTGAAAATTTTGTACATAGCGGCATACTTGGCTCACTGTTGTTGGTTTTTCTTTTGTAATTGGAAATATGTATTAACAACCAATTTTCGAAGGTACCAAAGGGCATACATCACTGCATGATATGAAAAGCACGTGTTATTGACATTGTTTGTAATTAGTATTCTTTTTTTAATTAATTTTCTTTTTATATCAATGTTTCTATGGTGATAAAACAGATATCGATAATGATGATGATGATGACGATGATGATGATGGTGATGCTAATGATAACAACAACGATAATTATAATAATGTTAATAATAATAACAATAATAACACAATAATAATAATAAAAATAATGATGATGATAAAAATAATGATAATAATGAAAATAATAATGATAACAATGATAATAAAGATGATTATTATTTTCATCTAGGATTTTTATTATTCATTTTATGCTGAGGGTTGGCCTCTTCAGTTTTGTAAAACTGCTTTCTGAAGGCAACCTGCAGTAGTAACAGACATAAAAACACAAAATACAACACAATTAAAGAAACATTGCAAGTTATGTACATCGAGAATAGGTAAAGTGTACATATACGTACTCTCTAAAAAAAATCGAGTGAAAATAATTATTCACTCTTAAAAGAGTGAATACAAAAAAGAGTGAATTTCGAGTGAAATTGGAGTGAATTTTGAGTGATAATGCTCATTTTCACTCATTTTGGAGTGACGTCAGGGATCACTCGAAGATTTTGGAGTGATCCCTGACGTCACTCCAAAATGAGTGAAAATGAACATTTTCACTCAAAATTCACTCAAATTTCACTCGAAATTCACTCTTTTTTGTATTCACTCTTTTAAGAGTGAATATTTTCACTCGATTTTTTTTTTTTTAGAGAGTAGGCCTAGATGCATGGGTATAATATAGCACTGTTGCAAATCAATTCAATTACTATGTGTGTCTTTGTATAGTTTTTTTTTTTTCAATCCATAAAGGGATGCACATGTTTGAACACTTACAGGGGGTGTGCTAAATATAAAACAAAGTGGCTCCGACGTATATGCAAAATATTTCTCTTTTTATATGATTGTATTCTGTTATTGGGCGGGGAAGTTCACGAGAAAGTGAGTGGTGAAATGTCAAGGAATAAAATGTCCTATACCTCACAGCTCGTTTATATATCAATGATTCCGAGTAGGTCGGAATTAGATTATTTTGTATCAAACAAAGAAATGACGATGATGATGATAATGGTTATCAACATCATTGTTTTTACTGTCACTATCGTTTCATTTATTATCATTGTCATTACCATAACCGTCAACATTGTTATTGATAGTATTGATAGTATCTGAAATCAAGCAAACTGAAGGTAAAAATAGAAAAAATTGGAAGTATTGCTATCTCGAGTGTAACAACTGTAATTCCTGCACCCTTTCTACTTTTCATTCCCTTTGTCGTATGGGGCACGCTTTCACAATAATCAACGTCGCCCGTGAAAAGGTGAACGGGACCTTTCTTGATAAGTCATGAGATCAGACTTTGCACTGAACTCCCCATCATTATCATAGATTCACTGGGGTATTTTCAACCATTATCATTTTGGCTTAGGCCTTATTACGATAGGAGTGTGAGTGTAAGTCTACTTAGGAGGGGGGGGGGGGGCAGGAGATGGCGTATCCAGGGGAGGGTGCATGGCCCCGAAACGTGGTTTGTCTTATCGATTTTCACTCTGCGCTATATCATACAGACGTCCTATGTAATATGTAAACCATTCCCATTTCAGAACTTTCAAGAGAGAAACGGAGGATATATTATGGATAGATAGCCAGATAGATAGTGAGATAGATAGATAGATAAATAATAGATAGATACATGCATACATACGTAAATACATACATAAATAGATAAACATACATGTAGATAGTTAGAAGATAGATGGATGGATAGACAGATCGACAGAAAGATGGATAGATAGATAGTAGATACATATATACATACATACATACAGATACATACATACAATCGTAAATATGTTCATAAATAGATAGATATACATGTAGATAGATAGATAGATAGATAGATAGACAGACAGACAGATAGATAGATAGATAGATAGATAGATATGGGAAGAGATGGAAGCAGAGATGGATAAGTGTAGGACAGCGCGGTAATAATGTATTCGTACAGAAAAAATAAAAGACCCTCAAATAACAAGAACAAGAACCACGAAGTTTATCGATTCGTTTGACGTTTGATGCCGAAGAGTACACACTTTCAACTCACACCCTAAATACTGCACTCACCTATAATACCAAGCACAAAGACTTGAATGATAACAGGGCGGCTAAAAACCTTGTCATTGAAGCCCATTTGACCGTCTTATTCGCCGGAGCAAATCCGGGCAGATCTCAGTAGTTGCCGAATGAACCAAAAACCCACACTCACTGATGACTTCCAACTTAAAATCAAAACAAAACAAAAACAACAAAAATTAGGATCCGAGGTCCTCGAGGAATAGCGATTCAATCTAATTTTGTCTTTTATTTCTAATCTTCTGTGCCAGGGACTTCTTCAGTAAGTACGGGCTTAAAAAAAATAATCAGCACTTAGGCACATGAAAAGGATTTAACCACACACACACACGTACACATGACAGTTTAGCATCGGGTCCGATGTTCAAGGTATATATAAGTAATTATTATTATTATATATTATAAGTAATTATAAGTAATTTCTTATAAAGCGCTATGTCCAGTTACAAACTACTCAAAGCGCTTTCTGCTCTCTCTTAAGAAAATAGAAAAGGTACAAATAAATAGTACATTACAATACAGTGTAATACCATACAAAACAATACAATACAATGACAATGCCTAGCAGAAGAAGAAAAAAACACACACAAAAAAGAACCCTAATCATATGATTGAGCAAAAAGGTATGCCTTGACATGTCGTTGAAAAGTAGCTAGGCTGTGCATGTTACGAACATTATCCGGAAGTTTATTCCAAAGTGAAGGAGCCAAATGGAGGAAGGCGCGATCCCCGTAGGTTGTCCGAGTTTTGGGAACATGTAGCACCGTCGAAGACGAAGAACGTAGGCTGTAAGCTGACTGCTTTACTGTGACCAAGTCCTGAAGATACTTCGGAGTCATGCAATGTAATGCCTTGAAAACAAGGGTAAGAATCTTGTACTCAATCCTCTTCTTGACTGGAAGCCAGTGGTATTGTCTTAGTATTGGGGTGATGTGAACATTCTTCCTCACACGAGCTAGAACACGGGCGGCACTGTTCTGTACTCTTTGGAGGCGACAGATAGAAGAGTTAGGCAGACCAGCTAATACTGCATTACAATAGTCAATGCGTGACGATACTAGGGCGTGAATAACCTTGACTGCATCAGATTCAGACAAGAATCTGCGAATTCTTGCAATGTTCCTCAGATGGTAGTTGGCACTCTTACAGGCACTTGTGATGTGGTCATTCATATTCAATCTGTTGTCTAGGATCACTCCAAGGTCACGAACTGATTCCAAGAGCGACAGATTCTGGCCATTCAGGGAAATGTGCTCCATCTCAAACACAGAGTGTTGGTGTCGGGAACCAATCAGGATCACATCAGTTTTGTCATTATTAAGTTTCAGGAAATTGCCACTCATCCAGTCCTGCATTACCGCCAAGCAATCCTGAATTTGCCGACAACAGACCTGATCGGTTATTCCTGGCTTGAAGGCAACATAGAGCTGCGTGTCGTCAGCATAGAGATGATAGCTCAGGCCAAAACGTCTTGCTATGTCACAAAGAGGAGAAGTATACATGGTAAAGAGGATAGGTCCCAGCACGGAGCCCTGCGGGACACCACATTCGATGTAGCACTGCTTTGATGAAGAATCCAACAAAGTAACTACTTGGGATCTCAAAGTCAGGTAAGAGTGGAACTGTAAGTTCTAATAATATTCTAATCCTAGCAAACTAGATCCGGGAAATGATTACGGACCACAATATTTTCAAATTGAAAAAAAGAGGAGAGGGCGTGCAAGAGATTCATGACTTAAGATATTTCATTGTCATGTAAAAATATGCATAACATTTGTTTTCGGACATTCCTGCAGAGTTCAAATGCTTAAACGTAATCAAACGTATACAGAGCAATGTGCAAAACATAAGCAATGACATAAAGTACGCATATAACATATACTACAAACAAAACAATCGTTTGGATAATGCACACGCTTTTTCATGGAAAATAGAAATAATATGTAATGAAACATTGACAATTTCTCCTTAGTACCCCCGTTCATAATGCAGCAAGTACATAATCATGATTGATTGAATGTAAAAGGAATGAAAATATGATGAATATATATATATATATATATATATACATATATACATATATATATACATATAGAGAGAAATATATTATATATATATATATATATATATACATATATATAAATATATACAGTGCATGTGTGTGTGTGAGACAGAGGGTGAGAGAGAGAGAGAGAGAGAGAGAGAGAGAGAAAGAGAAAGGGAGGTAATACAATAGGTACTGTACTGATAGTAGAATGTGAAAGTACAGATAATTGTCCTTGGTACAAAGCGTGTTATTATTGGATCGAGAGATATTTCCGACTGTCGAAGTGATTATTGTAAATTCGGTATTAGGTTATAACTTGTTCTCGAGGTTTTCAGTAGGAGATGCAAAAAAAGAGGATGATTGTTACAAATGTTTTTCTTCAGATGAAGGCCTTTAACAGATGAATAGGACAATGACAACTCATCCCCCTTATCTCCCACCCCGCTCATCTCTGAGCCCTTGCGACAAAGCCAAAGCTAAAATCGATTTTACGCTATTCAAGGCTCGTGCTTGAACGTTTGCTTATAAAAGACCAAGCCACTTTTCCAGGAGGGGTGTTCCAATTGATGTTGCTTACATTTAACAAATCTATAAATAAGTGAAATACAAGTAGTCAAATACATATTATGAAATAAAGTGATATAAAATAAACAAACATCTCTGAAATCTTTTGTGCCATAGGGTTTGACTTTCTTTAAGTTTCACCGTCTTGCTCAACACGGTACACAACCATTTTCTGTCAGGGTGACCTTTGCGACCCTTGACAAATTTCATCGAACTTTCTTTAAATGAAGCAATGTGCTGGGTGAACTATACTGCATCACTGCTCCTGTGATGAGGCAGTGCACATTTTTTGTTTAATTACCTTCATTATTACTATCAATCATTTTAGTCCTTCGTCAATCAGTTTCATTTCTGATAATTTTACTTTTTCATTTCCATCTATTCTTTCTTTCTTCCTTCCTTTTTTTTTGATATGGACATCCGCACTCTCAGCAACTAATATTGTTTGCAGCAACAAGAGGATATAAACACTTTTCAATGTATATTATAAAAAAGATGAAAGGAATGTATTACATTTACAAAAAGTGATATGCATGTAGTTTAGAGAAATCCGCTTTTGGAAGACAACATGTCTTTGCCAGTCATGCCAGTGCATTACCGAATAATGAGCCATTTTTAATCTCATGTAACAATGTATTCACAACGCTGATATCCGTGCACGTGCAGCCATTCGTAATTAAAATACACACCTATGATTCATATTTTTTTTCATTCATCATCATGACGTATTCACATGCACATAGTATTCGACACGCACATAGTACGACCACATCATGCCCTATACACATACGCATGGTCACCATCACACTGGTTATAGCAGCATAAAGCTGAATTCTCATTTTTTTTCCCACTCTATCCTTAACCCCCCCCCCATGATTCACAATATTGGATAAGAATGACAGCAATTGTGTGTTTAAATTTGGGCTAAATCTTTGCAATTCTGTTCTTCCTACACCTCGAGGGGCGTGTCATCGGTATTTAAATTATTGTCCCTTAGAATGGCCCTCAATGGACTAATCCATTACATCTAAAATCTCGAGAATCGTACGATGATAATCCACCGACAGAAAACAAAATATTTCTTTCTTTTTGTCAGGTAGGCTTATCTTGTCCCTAAACACCAGATAATACCAGGGAGTCAGTTCCTTCCACCAAACTAACATGGGGAGATTTCAAAGAGACAGAATTCAACGGAAGAACGGGAGAAAGTTTTAATTGTTCCAAATCCTTTGAAATGCCATCCTCACAGTCAGCTCAAAGACGAAGTCCATTGATCCAGAAGTTCCAAAATTCAGTTGGAATTCCCAGGGCCTTGGCTGAACCATGGACAATTGTATAATCTCCCTACAGGGTCAGTACCCGTAAAAGGAGCATGGTCTCTGCCAAAGCGATAATCATACCAGGTAGCTTAAAGGGGATGGCTAGTAAGTGATCAGTGGGAATCAGTGGGAATGCTGGGAGGTGATTGTTCCAGTTCTTGCGGGATTCATTTTAGAGTACATTACATATCTATTGTTGTGTGCAAATTATTTGCTTCAGAATGGTCTCATATTCAAGTAATATGCAGTTTAATGGTTCCAGGCTATCATGCTTGTACAGTGAAGGTGCATTAAACTGCACATTACTTGAATATAACACCGTTCTGAAGCAAATGATTTTCACTCAACAATAGATATATAATGTACTCTTAAAAGAACCCCACAAGGATTGGAACAATCATCCCCCAGCATTCCCACTGATTCCCACTGATCAGTTACTAGCCATCACCCTTGACGGGAGAGGTTCCCATGCCCAGATGATGTTTTAAGAAAATTTCCCAGTGCGCAGTTTGCTCATGTGCACATGGGTACAAATGCCCCCTTTTCCTCAGATAAAAGACACTTCAGTTTTTCGTGGCGACAAAATCCGTAAATTTGCTAAACAAAATAAGGTATGAAACTCATATGTCATGTCCAGACAAACGATGGACTTGCACATAGACCGGATGAACAGAATAGGAAAGCATCCATTTCATTGTTTTGCACTAAATGTATCAACAATCTTTTTCTATATGATATTGCCAAATACTGCTATTTGCAGTCAGGTGGATGCGCTAGCAAGCATAAATAATCATTAGTTCACAGATGCTTATATCGATGAATTTAAAAACAACATGCCATGTTGCTACAAATGACCCTCTTCTGCTCATGCGCAAAGTGGGACTCCTAAGTGGCTTATTGCATTGTAACCATGGTAACAACGGTTGTAGTAACGCGACAGGAGAGGGACAAGAAGCAATCACACAAGGGCGTGTCAGGACTATTACCCAATTACTATATACTTTGTGAAAATGAACTTTGCGGCTTTGAGAGCAATTACATTTTCTCCATTTCGGTATTTTTTTAAGGCCACTAATTACGAGCCCAATGAGTATTGAATGTCTATTATTATTTCTTGTGAACTTTCAATATCAACATTTTTACAGAAAGGGCATATCAAGTTTTACCTAAAGTAAAGTATTATACTATTACAATATGATGAACCATATCATATTTAACAAGCAGAGGTAAGGGCTGCCCAATGCTTAGATTCCCTAAATGTAAATTTATGGCATGATACGTGCTTATTATCTTTTGCATAAGTTTTGGAATTGTTTTCCCATGGGTATTCGAGAGGAACTTCAGGGTTTTTATTTCGTAAAAGATCTATAATTTCATTGTTAACAAAGGTTATTAATAAATATAAGGTTTATCATGAACAAAATTTGCAGTTATATACTACGTAGTGTTTTTTTTTTTTTTTTTTAGTGAAAATAGGAAGTTATGGGAAAACAATTCTCGAATAGCAAAATATGTGATACCTTTTGGTTCTCCTTTCGACAATGATTCTGTTAGTTTTTGTGTTTGTTTTAATAAGTATCAAGCAAATATCAGTTTACGCCAATTCGATGTGATTTTCGTTTTTTCTTTGGGCCAAATGGAAAATTAATCAGAACAATCATGGTAAAGTATACGTATGTATCATAATCATAAAAATATGTATTTATATCTTTTTATTGTATTTATATTGTTATGCTCGCATTCTCATGCAATATTAATGTTATGTGTTCATATTGAATTCATGAAACATTTTGTTTGTAGATTCAACTCAACGAATTAAATGTATAAACGAGATATGAAACTCGTCACGCTGACGAGTTAGGTGATACGCTTGGGGTGATCAGGTGTCGGTCATCTGTGATCGACAAAGAAAAGAATGTGATATAGGCACCTTGATGTTATATTGAGCGTACATGCAAAACCGTTTCTCTAACCACTCGTCCACGGGACATCCCCGGAAATCGTAAGGCAAAAAAGAAATGTATGGATATTACAGGGGGAAAAAGTCAATGCCCACTCAACAATCGTGGCCGCGTGAACATGTATTGCATTGCTAGACGGAAATGCGGCCTTGTAACGACTGATGTCGCTATGCCATTTCTGGCAACTTGGGAAAAATACGCGCCGTAGACATAAAGCCTATAATCGGCTGGTTTTGATACCTTGCCTTTAATCACAATTTCCAGTGTGATGACGTCATCAAAGTACAAAACAATGACATGGTCTTGAAAGACAAATGTTCAAAGTACAACACCTCCGTCGTCGTCATTACATACTACGATCGGTTAGACAAAGTGAGCCTGCAAAATTTTGCAGCAGTCGAAGCAATGTGGTCTCCAACACAAAAAAGAGGGATATGGTGTGTGTCTGTGTGTCTGTGTGTCTGTGTGTGTGTATAGGTGCGTTTATATACGAACGTGATTTCTAAATGGACGAATATGTAATACAAAATTGAAGAAAAAAAGTAAAATAGCTAAGTATTTTGTTTCGTGATCTTGTGGGGTTCGAACCCGCAACCTCACGTCTCTGAGACGTCGCCTTTAACCACTCGGCCATACGTCTCGGCGAGAAAATATGAGGAACGTAAACTTATGTATGTGAAAGCTGAATCGGAAATCGTTTTGTCCACATTCCATTCTCATTTTCAGTTTTAAACTGCAAAATTGTCAACCTGATGAGGAGATTTCGAAGAAGAAAATGCATGATTATTGCAGCTTATTGTCTCAGCTACAACATACTTAAGTTTCAGAGGAAATGAAGCAGAATCAGCTGAGATAAAGGTGCTTAAACGTTGTCAAGTCAATGCATGGTTTTAAAAAAGATCCCCTCCCATAGACATAACACGTAAACTTGTCCGATTTTGCGTCTTTACCTTTAATCACAATTTAAAGTATGATGACGTCATTAAATTTCAAAACCATGACATGGACTTAAAAGGCAAATGTTCAAAGTACAACATATCTGAATTTGGGATAATATTGAGCTTAAACAACAGAGATACGAGCAAATGAATGTCAGAAACAGTACCTCAAAAAAATTAATTCCACTTTTTTGATTTCAGATGATGATATGATGACGTCATAATGTAATTATGGAAATATTAATACTTGAAACGTTATTTCCAATTCATATGTTTTTGTAATATGCAATAAAAACATAGGGTAACCAGACGTTTTAAAGAGCTATGGCGAAATAAACAAAGACATGTTTTTCGCTATATTTGCACAAAGACGCGCACACGAAATTTCAACTTTGACGCCAACGCATTCCTTTGTTATAGGTCAAAATTGATCGGAAATCAATGGATATTGTTACTTAATGTATCAGGAATCCAAATCTGTCAAAAAATGTGCATTTTCAGTTTGCTTACGCGCACTACGCGCGAAAATGTGCGGACGGACGCGAACGCGCGAAACGCTTAAAATTGTCTGAAACTTCGAGATTTCCCATTGGTAAGTTGTTTTGAGCCTTTTAAAAGTTTGACGCGCGCGTACGCGCGCGTAATAATGTCTTAGGTAATTAGCATTAAAATGTATGATAGAGCGTGACCTGAACTTAATGTCCGCCGAAAATGATACAGACATGACCTTTAGATATGAAGTTATGATCGATCATGTAACATGGTCCGAAAATCACAAAATGGCGCCTAGATGACGTCATAGATATGTTACTGTCATGAAAACCTTATTGTGGCTAGATTTTGTCATGAGACATGTTCCCTGAAAATGTCATGTTATTCCGTAATGTCATTCTTGAGATATTGATGACACAAAATTGTCCAGAAAGAAAGAAGAATAAAAAGAAACGAGATATGAAACTCGTCACGCTGACGAGTTAGGTGATACGCTTGGGGTCATCAGTTGTCGGTCATCTGTGATCGACAACGAAAAGAATGTGATATAGGCACCTTGAAGTTATATTGAGCGTGCATGCAAAACCGTTTCTCTAACCACTCGGCCACGGGACATCCCCGGAAATGGTAAGGCAAAAAAGAAATGTATAGATATTACAGGGGAAAAAGTCAATGCCCACTCAACAATCGTGGCCGCGTGAACATGTATTGCATTGCTAGAGGGAAATGCGGCCTTGTAACGACTGATGTCGCTATGCCATTTCTGGCAACTTGGGAAAAATACGCGCCGTAGACATAAAGCCTATAATCGGCTGGTTTTGATACCTTGCCTTTAATCACAATTTTCAGTGTGATGACGTCATCAAAGTACAGAACAATGACATGGTCTTGAAAGACAATTGTTCAAAGTACAACACCTCCGTCGTCGTCATTACATACTATGATCGGTTTGACAAAGTCAGCCTGCAAAATTTTGCAGCAGTCGAAGCAATGTGGTCTCCAACACAAAAAAGAGGGATATGGTGTGTGTCTGTGTGTCTGTGTGTGTGTATAGGTGCGTTTATATACGAACGTGATTTCTACATGGACGAATATGTAATACGAAATTGAAGAAAAAAAGTAAAATAGCTAAGTATTTTGTTTCGTGATCTTGTGGGGTTCGAACCCGCAACCCCACGTCTCTGAGACGTCGCCTTTAACCACTCGGCCATACATCTCGGCGAGAAAATATGAGGAACGTAAACTTATGTATGTGAAAGCTGAATCGGGAATCGTTTTGTCCACATTCCATTCTCATTTTCAGTTTTAAACTGCAAAATTGTCAACCTGATGATGAGATTTCAAAAAATAAAATGCATGATTACTGAAGCTTATTGTCTCAGCTACAACATACTTAAGTTTCAGAGGAAATGAAGCAAAATCAGCTGAGATAAAGGTGCTTAAACGTTGTCAAGTCAATGCATGGTTTAAAAAAAATCACCTCCCATAGACATAACACGTAAACTTGTCCGATTTTGCATCTTTACCTTTAATCACAATTTAAGGTATGATGACGTCATCAAATTTCAAAACCATGACTTGGACTTAAAAGGCAAATGTTCAAAGTACAACATATCTGAATTTGGGATAATATTGAGCTTAAACAACAGAGATACGAGCAAATGAATGTCAGAAACAGTACCTCAAAAAATTAATTCCACTTTTTTGATTTCAGATGATGATATGATGACGACATAATGTATTTAGGGAAATATTGATACTTGAAACGTTATTTTCAATTCATATGCTTTTGTAATATGCAATAAAAACATAGGTTCACCTGACGTTTTAAAGAGCTATGGCGAAATAAACAAAGACATGTTTTTCGCTATATTTCCACATAGACGCGCACACGAAATTTCAACTTTGACGCCAGCGCATTCCTTTGTTATAGGTCGAAATTGATCGGAAATCAATGGATATTGTTACTTAATGTATCAGGAATCCAAATCTGTAAAAAATGTGCATTTTCATGTTGCTTACTCGCACTGCGCGCGGAAATGCGCGGACGGACGCGAACGCGCGGAACGCTTAAAATTGTCTGAAACTTCGAGATTTCCCATTGGGAAGTCGTTTTAAGCATTTAAAAACTTTGACGCGCGCTAATGCGCGCGTTATGATATCCTAGGTAATTAGCATTAAAAAGTAAGATAGAGTGTGACCTGAACTTTATGTCCAACGAAAATGATACAGAAATGACCTTTAGTTATGAAGTTATGATCGATCATGTAACATGGTCCGAAAATCACAAAATGGCGCCTAGATGACGTCATAGATATGTAACTGTCATGAAAACCTTATTGTGGCTAGATATTGTCATGAGACATGTTGACTGAAAATGTCATGTTATTCCGTCATGTCAATGTTGAGATATTCACGACACAAAATGTGCCAGAAAGAAAGAAGAATAAAAAGAAAGAAAGGAAGATTTTGACAAACACAATAGGTGATACGCTAAAAGCGTATCACCTAATAAAGAGAGATTTTGACAATCACAATAGGTGATACGCTGATAGCGTATCACCTAAATATTGGATTGCAATCATCTCTATGGACCCATCAAAGCCTTCTGGTGTTTCTTTTTAATTTGTTTGTGCTTTCCTCCCATGTAAATAAATAACCTATTGATGACTTTCAGGTCATTCTGTTTCATCTTCTCTTTACTTCGAGGTTAACTAAACAAGCCTTGCTATTAGAAATACCAGAAAGTTGACGGTTAGGGTGAATAACGTCTATGAAAATTAGAAAGGGAAATAATTCTTACAACATCGGATCAACCGCAAGTCGAGTCATGGAAGGGTCTAAAGTTTTGTCGCGCATGTGTTTAACTTGTTGCATTCTAGGAAATTAGGTGGTCTGGTATCGGATAGAAGGGGGTACATCCATGGCAATATCATCTTGAAAGATAGACTTGCGCCGCGGTACTTTTCCGTCCTTTTCTTGCCTTCCACTGCCGGAGCAACGTCCGTATCCGTGGCATTATTAGTGTACAATCGTAATGGTATCATTCCTCGGCCTGGTTGTGGCGTAAATCCCACATTGATCTTTTAATGTATACCAAGAATAGCCCAACTCGACCAACCACTCCCAAGGGTTATCTTACCATAGATGGTAAGAACAGAATCCCCTACCATGTCCAGTTCCTATCTTTTATAGGCAGGATTCTTATGTAATTGGTTGTTTTCTATCCCTTTGTACTGATCGAAGGGGCCACTGGCCAACCTGAACGATACAAAGCCCCACCTTTTTTCGATGAATGGACATTAGGGAAATGAAAGGCGTGGTTAGATTATTTGAAAGTCATTTAAGGGTCATCAGGGTCATCAGGGTGACCAATTTCGTTGATATCAGAGTTTCCTGGCATAAAGATTATAGGGTAAAATATAACCATATGTCATCAGCGTAAATGCATAGGAGAAAGAAACACAGAAGAGGAGATGACGTAACGTGTAATTGATACTATCTCGGCACCATAGGAAACTGTACATAACCGTCTCAGTGTACCTTCGAAACCGAGTATACATGTAGATGCGAATATACAGACAAATACAACGCGGTTGAGGTGACAAATATCGTATCTGTGATGTTTAGGAGGGCTAAAATAAATAAATGAATAGACAAAAACAGGTAAACAAACAAACCAACAAATGGGGTCATCTTTTCTATTACATGCCGTGGTTTCATTTTTCATTTTTCGCTTTTCTTTTTCTTTTATTTTTTGGATAAGACAGCTAGGATTTTGTCAGGACATCACTTAATTGACTAAATCTATTTTGTACCCGTTTTGTTGCCGGTAACCTGACGATGATGATTTATTGGTGAAGTACTAAAAGCAAACTGAACCATTTTGAGTCTATAACAAAGTTGTACTTGAACAGAGAAGAGTCTGTTTGTTATTTAGGATGGGACAGAGTAAAATGTACCCCGGGCATTTGATGGATACAAGTCATCTCTTTCTTTCTTTCTTTTTCCACTTCGGAACACAACGTTTTGACACCACTTTGCAAACTGTGGTGGGAAAATAAAAGAAAAACAAGCAGGGCAGCAGACACAACGAACATCAATTCACGTTCACTCGGCAGGTAATTAAAAGGTGTAAACACATTTACACCACAGTAACACCAGTTGGTGTGGTCTCCTATTAAAGCTGGAAGGGTGTTCTGCCATTGACATTAACACCAGCAAAATATGAAATCAACACCATGCGGTACAACAATGTTGAATTAACACCAGCGTAATATCAAAAATATCATCAGCAACAGTGTCAAATTATCACCACGATGTGCCAGGTGAACACTTTCAACACCATCACAACATACTTTCTACACCTGTGGGTGTGGTCCTTTATTGACACTTGATTGGTCTTAGATTTAACACCCATGGTGTTAAATCTAACACCGATGTTCTTGCAGTGTATATAGGACATGGATGAAGACAGCAAAAACAAACAAACAAACAAACAAAAAAACAACCCGTAGCTCAACATGCACTAAGTGAGCTGCGCGTACTCATTACGTGATTAAGCTTGTACTCAAAATAAGTGTACTTTTCACGTGATAAATACCAACAAACAGCAGCTGCACATGATTCTGGCAAAAATGCTTACACTGAGACAACCCTACATATACTAGGTAGTAATATTTGCATTAATTATTGTTTTAATAAATGAAATATACATTTATATTGCATTACTTTTCAGGTTTCACATTGGCGCATTACCTGGCTACATCACACATGACATGGGGAATCATAACGCAATGATGGAATATAGACGACACTACAATGTCAACTAACACGGAGTTGGAAAAGAATATGAAGAAGAAAAAAGGAAGAAAAAAAAAACAAGAACAAGAAGAAGAAGAGGAGGAAAAAGAACAAAAAGACAGAAAAGGGAAAAAGTAGAGGAAACAGACACACAAAAAAGTAGAAAACTCATATTTATCCCTTTTCCGGTGGGGGTGGGTCGGCACATCAAAGTCTTCTAAATCCTTCTTTCAAAGCGTCAATATGTACAACAGAATTGCTTCTATCGTTAGTTAGCAGGCTTTACTCATTTCTACTGCATGAGAAAGCTGGCTTCTGCTGGCATCAACGTCGAGTCTTATGGCTCCGTTATGCCTTTTGCGGACGATCTAATCATGGCGCTACTTTGGTTTGCCAGGAAAATGCATTAGGCAAGGTGTTGCGCAAAGAAGCACTTACGTATCGGTTACCCAACACTAGGTATATGTAACCCCTGAAAAAAAAAAGGACAGAGAGAAAAGTTTTTTTTTTTTTTTTTTTTGGGGGGGGGGGGAGGGGAGACTGGGATAGACTCAAGTAACCAAATGGAATGGGATATAGGGAGATTTCATAACGTAAGAGCCAGTGAGAAAGTGTGTGTGCAGCAGACCGAATTTGTGGGGATTAAAATGCAATGGGAAATGAACGCGTGAATGCACAACGGAGGATATTATTCAGGTGTGGGGATGGAATGTGTCGTACTGTCACCGTAACATTCCAGTGAAGCGTGAAATGGATCCGTTGGAAAGGCGGAGCTGTTCGCTCTTTTCACTCATAACCGGCCTGTAGTAAATTGCCCGAGACATAAGAATACTATATGAAGGATATGGGTCGGGGGTACCTCAAAGGAAACCAAAACCCAAAGACCAATGTGAATTGAGTGAAAGCAGCATCATTAAAAGAAACATCAGTGAAAGTTTGAGGAAAATCGGACAATCGATGCAAAAGTTATGTATTTGGTAAAGTTTTGGTGTTGTAATGACTGGATAAGGAGACTAATTCATGTTTCATTCATTCATTCATTCATTCATTCATTCATTCGACATCATAAGTATTTTCTTGTATTTTCTTGTATTGTTGCCATTAAGGGTAGCCTTTTCAATGCTGACACTGCTCTTACAGATAGCACTGCCATCATCACTACCCCAGCGATGCCAAGTATAAATTTATACTCTTGGTCCCTTTGTCAAGAGGGACATGATGGGTTCAAACATCTTGTCCAAGGGTCCTTTAGGCTGCGTTCACATAGAAGTATACTATTCGGGTATTCGGGCTCGTTTTTCGAGGGCACGCGAATAGCTTGAATCGAACGATAGGATTTCCTCACACCGGTTCACATAAGAGGGCACTATTCGAAAGTATAGCTGCGAAAAGTATAGCAAAGTGGGAATCGAGCTTGTTCGATTTTCTTGCAGCGTATACCGTCTCTCGTTTATGAGATAATGACACTTTTGGTCTGGATTTGCCCTTTAGCAAAAATAAGCATGTGGACTGACATTCTCATGCAGTTTAGAAATTGTTAGTAAGATTTGCTGGGATGTAGGAGGAAGAAATCCTCACTGCACGGGATGGTGAGTTGACGGTGCGGGTGGCGGTGTATTCGGTGCCCGAATACCGAATAGCGAATAGCGAATACCGAATACTTCTATGTGAACGCAGCCTTAGAACGTAGGCACGGGAGAGGATAGAATAGGATCGGGTCCTCTGATTAGTAGTCAGGATTATAAGCCATTTCGGGGTTATACTTTGTGTGTGAGCAGAAAAAAGGGTAGTGTTTGAACCAGGAGAGAATGTTGGTTTTTTAATTCACTGACAGAAGCATTTGTGATGTAATGATTATTTCAAGTAAACCTCCTAAGTGGTGCTGCCATTACATCTACCCGACGGCAAATTTAGTATTTGGCAATATCTATAGAAAATGATGGTAATTACATTCAATACAAGATAATGAAATGGATGCTTTCCAAAGTGCCAAGTGATGGATTATTCTGGTGACCTGGTCTACGCGAGTTCATCCTTTGTTTGAACATGACTGATGAATTCCATAAATTTCTTCGTTGGGCAAGCTAATGCATGAGTGCCTAATCAACTGAGAAAGAAGAAAGGTCATTTTTACCCATCGGCACATGAGCTAACCCCGAACTGGCTTTTAGGCCCCTATGCCACAGTACCTCTAAATAGATCAATTAAATTGTCAATGTCACATGTGCATTTTTCAACACAAAACTCGCGAAAAACACCTGTTATGCCTATAGGGAAATATGATGTGTGTCCTTAACATCATGATAAGCTTAGTGTTCAAGGCACCTTAACGCAGGGTACTTTATTTTTCTACTGCGTGTTTGGGCTACAAGAAAATCTCAAAGAAATGACTTGTTTTGTACTTGCTCTTTTTTTTTTTGGATGACCTGTGAAATGCGCAGTCAGTTGCTAAACTTTCTTCTTTCACTCAGGTCCATTTTGAAACTTCTTCTTGGTCTCCTGCCATTAATCTTTACTGCTATATGTCCCCACAAACGCGATGTTGCCTTATACTGTGGTATACGACGACTGCATTCAATTGCTGATCCAGGAATTCCGTCAAGAAGGAGGGGGGGCGGGGGAGGTGCAACACATTTCTGATGCCACTTCCGGGTTAAATCAGCTGACCAAAAGAAAAACTCAAGTGCACTTCTTCTTTTTCTTTTTTCTTTTTTTTTCGTTTTCTCGTACCACTTCCTGGTTTTCGTTGGTTGACAAGCCAAAAAGGAAAATGTTTTAGCGCAATTTTCTGGTGAATAAGAAAAGATGTATAAAGGGGACTCCCCTTTTCACTTTTTTTTAAATTTCTTTGGTTAAAAAATTAAGGGGGCGCGCTCGGTGAGCCCCCTCCCCCCCCCCTCTCTCCGATCCGCCACTGATTCAGAAATGTCATGCTCATCTTTTTAAGTCAAATGTGGGCATTGACTTAGGCAAACCAGTAGATTTAGAAGAGACTCTTCAGCCCTAATCGCGCACAAAGGCTTATGAGAAAACGATCGCAAGTAGGTGACAGAAGAATATAAAGCCTCACACTCAGACCAAATTCCGCTCATGCTTCTTCTGACGAAAGTTCTCCCCGGCAACGGGACAGTCTGGTCGAGGTTTTGCATTACAGTGTTTGGTGTAGGCAAGAGGCATTCTTTCACTACCACCACCTTTTCAAATCTTCTCAATAAACCAGTTCACAGGGTACATCGGTACAATTGACCTTTCTGTTTTACTCAATTGGTTAGACACATTATCACAATTTATAGGATTGACGTTAACCCTATTCCCACGGGGGGGGGGGGGGATCCCCCCCCCCCTCGACGTTTCGCGTGATTATTCCGCAACGTGTGATGCCCTCGCCGCGACATTGTTGTGACTTTTTTCATTCAAGTATCGCGCAACTTTTGAGAGCAAATTTCTTGCTCCCGGGCATACCGTTTTGAAGCCACGCCCCTTTGAAAAAAGTTCGTCGACCCAAAAATTGCTCAAAAACGTGATTACGTGTACAAATCCAATGTAAATTGTGTTTTTGCAATTAATTCATATAAAAATAAATATCTTTACTTTCAATGGCTGATAATGATTTATTTTAGCCTGATTAAACTTTAAAAAGTTTCTGCGACAAATTTTGACAAAAAAAACAACAAAAACAAATAGTAACGAACAAAGAAATACATAAGAAATAATTATGAAGCCGAATATTTGCTTCAATATTATTGTTGAGGATATTGAAAAGAATATGTTTACCCAAAATTAGAAACCTTGGAGGTTTATTATTTGAGTTATAGACAAAAATATTTTTGCATAAATTAGCATAAATTGATTAATATAAAATGCATAAATCAAAATTTGAAAAATCTAACTATACAGTCTCGTGGTTACATTGGCCTCTATCTTAGTGTAAATTTTCGCGAGGATCGCTCGATCCACGACCGAGATCTGAAGGGGGGGGGGGGGGGGGGAGGGGGCAAAAACCCCTCTCCCTACATTAGCACGCGCGCAGAATGAAAAACTGCTTTAGCCAATGGGCGTCTCGTACTGAGTGCGCGAATGCTTGCTAGTGCGCGAACCTTTGTTACAAGTGCGTGATAAACATGTTGCCCCGGGGTGGGGGAGAGCAGGGGGGGGGGGGGGGGGGTCGGCTGATACACCCACTATGGCTGCGCCCTGTGCCGTAAAATGTCTGCTGCCCTCAACGAACCAGAATCGGTCAATAGAAGTAGAGACCCCTGGTTCCATGGTTACTCAGTCTTATGCTGCTGCTACCTTCGGGCAGGTTACAAGCAATACCGTGGATAGCGCCATCTACGACAAATTGTCCACTACCGTAGACGTATCATAGTTCACAGTTACACCACGCGACCTCGTACTTGTAGTCTCATTATTCCGAAGGTTCGTTATTCCAATGGCGCTTTACGTCCGAAGATTCGTTATTCCGAAGGTTCGTTATTCCGAAGGTTCGTTATTCCGAATTTCATTTTCGGATTAACGAATCTCCGGAATAACGAACCTTCGGAATAACGCTACAAATTTTCGGATTAACAACCCCTTTTTTCATTTTCGGATTAACGAACCTCGGTATAGGGAATTTCTGTGTTTCGAATTAACGAACCTTCGGAATAACGAACCTTCGGAATAGCGCACCTTCGGAATAACGAACAGCACCGTTTTTCTGCCACCCATTGAAGCCATGATTCAGTGCAATCTTATCACATGAATATGAAGAAAAGAAAATAAAGAGATTGATAATGCTCTGAAGAAAGATGCACAAGTAATCACTATGTGTATTAGGTCATAACATGCTTCGATATAGGTTCCCACCACACACAATTTTATTTATCCGTCATGAATGTAATGTACTTGAGAATGATTTCAATTGATTTGTGCCGTGTAAATGCTATTTGTATATACTGAACTAATAACGTATTATTCACGTGTTACTTTACATTGTCATGGATGGATGTTGCAAACGCTGCACTGTATGATTTGTGTGGAGACTTAATTATAGAAAATGAAATAAAATGAAAAGAAAATAACGTGGACCATCCGTCAGCGACGTTTATACCTGGCTGTCCAGCTGGTTACGTGTCATGTAGGAGACATGTGGGTAAGAGAAAACTCAAGACAGTAAACTAAAGTCTCACCTTTCAAGTTCAAGTTCAAGTTCATATTTATTCGTTTTTTCCACAATACATAACACAGACATAAATCTCACTTTCTGAAGTGACAAAACCAATGCATACAATTGTACAGAGAAAACAACAATAATAGCAAAAAAAAAAACTAACAGTATCGATACATTGCAATAGTTGCTAAGACAACGAAAGTGAAATAGTTTTCAATATAATTATGCACTGTGTGAAAAAAACGGAGGGACCCACTAAAAAGACAGAGCTTGTAGAGTGTGGGCCCCTCGTTATTAGAAGTCCGATGTAAAAATTGAATTGAAAACAGCAAAAAATCCGCACAAAAAGTTCGTCACAAAAAAAGTTTGGCAGCCCACTAAGAGACAGACGAACAAACAGTTATACATAGAACAACTACAAACAGAGTAATGAACATGCAACAGGACTGGGACAGCAACAAGACTACTTGTAGGAGGAAAAACAAGAAAAAAAACTGACATGACGACACAAGAGGAAACAAAACTATAGCGTGATAAAGAGGTAACAAAATAGACAGGAATATGCAACACATATGACGATCCTCGGGGGTTTGAGGAAGAAGGAGAAGAAGAAAAAAGAATATAGAAAAAAAAACCCTGCAACTGCGAAGTATAGGTTAACGAAAATCTTATAATCAAGGCTTGAGCAATAGTTACAATAATAAAGAGAACGGCAATGCCGATATTGCGGATGAGTAGCAAAGTAAGCCTATAAACTAATCTGACTCTGCGAGTCGTCATTATAAGATTGTAAAAGAAAAGACTTTAATCTCCTTTTAAATGAGTATATAGATGGAGCAGATTTTAAATCATGGTTCAGGGAATTCCAATAATTTGGTCCAGTGTAAATAAGTGTATTCTTTGCTAAAATCGTTCGAAGAAGTGGTAAATGAAACTCGTTAGAACGTCGGGTGGGGTAATTATGGAAGGATTGATTTTTTTGAAACATAAAATCAAAGATAGGTTGGAGTAAATTGTTATCATACATATACATAAATTGACCTAAGTTAAATAAGAATAATTCGTTTATTTTCAATAGCTTATAACAGTCAAACAATGCATTTGTATGTGAACGTGTAGGAGAATTAGAAATGATACGGAGGGCTTTCTTTTGCAATAATAACACTCTATTCAGCAGTGTCTGATGAGTATTGCCCCAAGCTAAAATTCCATAATTAAGGTAAGGGAGTATCAAAGAGGAGTATAACACCAGTAGGGTCTTTTCAGGAATATAAAATTTCAGTCTATTCATAACACCTATATTGCGAGAAATAATTTTGCAGATATGATCTATATGTATTTTCCAAGAAAGTTTATTATCTACAAAAATACCAAGAAATTTAAAATATGACACACTTTCTAAATTACAATCATTCAGAACTATTTCTGAGTTCAAAGAATCCACAGTATTGCTGAAAAGCATATATTTTGTTTTTTGAACATTCAGAGATAACTTGTTAGCTCTGACCCAGTTGGTCACTTTTTTCAATTCCGTATTTACTTGTTGAACTAGAACATCGATATCGTTATGGGCAAGAAAAACACTGGTATCATCAGCAAAGTGTATAAAAGAAAGTAGCTCTGAAACAGAGGAAAAATCATTGATATAAATAATGAATAACAGCGGCCCTAAGAGACTTCCCTGTGGAACGCCACACTTAACATCTCTTATAACTGAATGATTATCTTTAATTGAAACAAACTGTTTTCTGTTAGCTAAATAACTCTTGAACCACTCCAAGGCCTTCCCACGTATTCCATAGTGCGATAACTTATGGAGCAAAATGTTATGATTAATCGTGTCGAAGGCCTTGGAGAAGTCCAAGAATATACTAATTAAATGAGAATGGTTGTCGGTTGCATTAACAACTTTATCAATAAAATGAAGAACTGCATGGATAGTACTGTGTCTCTCTCGAAAACCAAACTGGCAATTTGTGAATATTTTATGCACATTACAAAAATTAATAGTTCTGATGTATATTATTTTTTCTAAAACTTTCGACAATGAAGATAATAAAGAGATTGGACGATAATTGCTGACATCCAGATTATTACCTTTCTTAAATATTGGAATTACTTTAGCCAATTTCATTTTATCAGGAAAAATACCATTAGAAATTGACAGATTAAAAATGTGGGCCAAGGGAACTGCAACTGAGGATATAACAACACCTTTAAGGATACAATTATCTATATCATCATAACCGGAACTTCGTTTGTTTGTTAAAGAGGATACAATGTCGATAATCTCATGTCTATTTGTTGGAGTTAAAATAATAGAATTTGGGTTATTCTGGCCTAAGAATTCAGTAAAATTCTGTTCTGTAGCCGGAATACCATGAGCAAGCGTTTCACCTATTTTTGAAAAATAAGAATTAAAAATATTTGCAATATCAACAGGGTCATCAATTGTTTCATCATCCCACTTTATTTCACAAATTTCTGCTTTTTTATTCGGAATATTCATAGCCTGTTCTAAAACTTTCCAGGTATTTTTAATATCAGACTTGTATCTCAACAGCTGCTGAGAATAATACCTTTTCTTTACCAAACGTAAAATCCTGGTTAATGTGTTTTTATATGATGTATATTTGTTCTTTGTTCGTTCAGTTTTTTCCATTTTGTATTTATAATACAATCGATTTTTTCTGTTTATTGAACGGAGAATTGATTTAGAAATCCATGGTAACCTAGGTGTCTTTATATAATCCATTTCACATGGCAACTGTCCTCCCCCCCTAGTATTTTTTATTTTTAAATTAATCCCTGTCATGGAACTTTTAAAACATTTTTTTTCTTTTTTTACAGAATATACTCGATCTAGAATTGTTTGTTTATCACGAGCTCAAACACGAAATAACCATTAAGTCCTATGATGAATTACGATGAGTTGAAATGTAGATGAATAAAAAAAAGAATGAATGAACACAGGTAAGTTATATAATATATATATATATATATAATTATATATATATATATATAATTATATATATATATATATATGTTATATAATATATATATATATATATGTATGTTATATAATATATATATACAGATATATATATACACACATATATATATATATATCAATAAAAATCAGTTTGCGTGGCCTACTTTGTTCCATCTCTGCAGTTACATTAGCATATAAACTGGATTCATTTTGCTTTCAAACAAACTTCTAGTCCACTGATACACCGTTCAATTCTGATGTACCAAGACTTTAAGTGAAAAGGTTCGATAAGTTTGTCTTGGACTTGCACTTTGATATTCATCTGTGATTATTACTTGATACACAATCGCATTTTTTTTCTCGTCTATAACCCATGTAAACCCGTAAGGACGTTGCTGTTGTGACATTTGTTTTGATATTCGTTGAGTGATGAACCGAGATTCAGATTAATCTGTTCCAGACTAACATTACTTCCAGTATAACTTTTACATTATGACGTAACGATTGTTGAAGAATAGACAAAGTGACACAAATGATGAGTATATAGAGAGCCAAATTCGTGTGTTCGACAAACATAATGATTTACCATCTTACATAGCGTTTTCTCTATAAGATAAATTAAGCTATTATGACTATAATAAGGTCTCGACAAATGGTATGAACAGCTATTTTACACTAATTCCGCTACTGGAATAAGTTCAAAGACCTTTCGGCAGATTCCTCTCATGAAGCATGACGAAGGAAATATCAATCCTGAAACTATCAGAAAGAACAAATAAAACCACAACAATATGAGTGCCTGTGTATCTATCAACAAAATTAACGATTTATACAAGTGTTTGCCCGGATGTTATCAAGTGTCACGCATTTTTTTTAATTTTTACTGTACATCAAGTGCTTTATCAGATTCGTTTCCCATCGCTGTAATCAGATACGCAAACAAAATGATATGAATATATGCAGTCATTAAAGGACTCCTGTGTAATATCGGCTATGTAAACTCAGCAGTTTTTTTTTTTTTCATGTGTACTTGTGACGTCCGTACATCTCGTAAGATCCCACGTGAGGGCTTCGTTACCCAAGAAACTCCAGGGCTGCTGTTTGTAACCGCACGTAAATCACAGGGACGCTTTCAGAACTATAATACGCAACAGTGTGTTTACCTCGTTTGGATTGAAAATACGGTAACATGAATAATGGGTTCGATTGTTTGAATAATTTACGCAAAGTTCATCATTGTCATCTTTATGACTGTCAGAAAACTCACCACAGCATCATGTGAAAGAAGACATGATATATCCCCATACTATACATTACGTGTATACAACACAGGGACGTGTTTATAGGCTATTTTGTCAAGTGATTACAAAACACAGCAGAATTAATTAAATGCATGTGCTTGTCTTGGTGTACAAACCAAACTTAAAGAATTAGTGATGTAAACCTTTATTTTGTTTTTTTTTACACAAAAATCATGTTTTTTACATTCCATTTTAAATATTTCCATTATCCAATAGAAAGTTATTCGTAATGTAGAGTATACATTTATTTGACAAAATATATTGTTTAATTACTTGAAGAAATACAAGTAATAAAATGTAATTCAAATTAAACGTACACATGAATACTGCGTAAAATCAAATGTATAATGAGTGGAACAATGCATACTTTACAACGGTAAAAAAAGTAAACACATTGCATAGTGATGTGATAGAACAATTAAGTTAAAGAGGAGCTATCAAGACGTGGATCACTTCAGAAAAAAATATGCTAACAATACATATATCCAAAATCTTATATTCGATCACTCCATGACGCAGTTTATACAAAAGCATACAGTAGGCAGTATTTGTTTTATAGAACATATAAACTAGAAATGAGATATCAATGTCACGGCACAAACCATATTCATCGAGCTGTATGCACCTGGGAAATATGGTGACATAAAACAAGAGCATACAAACACACACACACACACACATTTGGGCACACAAACAAACAAACAAACAAGCAAACAACAACAACATCAACAGAAAAGAACCGTGCACAAAAAGAAAACGCAATATTGTAGCAACAATTCCCAAATAAGAGCAAAATGATTGCACAATATAACCAAGAGCAACGAGAAAGCAGAAAAAGCAGAAAAGAACGGAAGATAGGTCTGTTAACACGCCCCTTCATCGCCAGGAAAAGTGTAAGTATCAAAGTTATTACATAAACAAGCAAGATACCTTCTAAAACATTTTAACTACTGAATCTTAACCGTAAAATATATTTGCATAAAAGAAAGACATAATAAAATATTTTGAATGATCACAGCGAATAATTCCGACTACAAACGTATTTTTTTCTCATGTTAAGTGTGATGTAAAAAGGCATGATAAACGGGCAAATGATTGCAGTATACTGGTCAGAATTTGCTACAGGCAGACAGGAGAGGATCAGCTCAGCCTATAGATCCCCATGAGCGCTGGACGACAAATCACACCACGCCCTTCAGTAAATTATCCACCATGGCATAGGTGCGCAATTTGCGGGGAACCTTGTACTGGTTGGCAGTTGCTCCTGTGTTTTCCAGCAAATAGTCTTTGAGATCGTCAAAGGTTCCTGGACGAACAACGAGAACTCTTGGATGTGAGATGGAGACTTCGCGACGGAGTCGTTCGTAGTCACTGTTACGCAGTCGCAGCTCTTCGTCAATCTGTTTGGGACGAAATGAAAAGGGAAGACAATGTTCAATAAGTTTAATATTAAATTTTACTCACGCTTTTTTATTACCTGATTTTGGTTTCATATAACACATTTCATTGCGTCATGATTTGGTTTCATATTCTACATTTCAAAAGGAAATCATAAACAAATCTAGAAATAGTATGTGAAAAAGATCGAATGCATCAATGGGGATAAAAGTAAACAATATGGAATCAAAATGAAAGCTTTGCTGGTATTGAAGGCGTAGAAAATGAAAGGAAAAATATAAGTGAGGTCGAATTCTATAAGATAAATTTGATAACACTTTAGCACTTAACCGAAATCGCCCAAAAAATCTGTTTTAAGCTCATTCACGAACAAAAAAAAAAGCTGAACTGCAGATTAAGTTTAATTGCAAAAGAATGAACGAAGAACCCAATGACCACAAAACGATGGTTACATACTGCTCGCTGTTCTGCATCCGAGAGAGGTTTGCCTGTTTCCAGTAGCTCGATGAAGAAGAGGTAGTAAGGTGCTACCTCATCCGGTTCAGCCACTGTTCATATAAACACAGAACAAAAATAAAAACGAAAAAAAACCCCCAACAACAACTGCTTCAAATCAGTTTATACACAACTGCCATCTGTTTCATTGATGAAAACTGGTTTCGAAATGACTTACATATCCAAAACAGAGTGATCCTCATAAAAGGAGGGACTCACCTTTTATTAAGATCGTTTTGTTCACTTTGTTTGTGGATGTCTCAGCAATTCCAAAACCGATTTTCATCAAGTAATAAACGTAACACATCTCTTAGAATGGTCCCTGTACTATGTCGCAAAAATTCAAGAGACCAATCCTCTTCTCCACCGATACTGTACCGTCCCTTTAAATTCCTCCTTCATTGTTGCAGTTGCGAAATCGTTTGTGTTTTTTTTTTCTCTAGAAGAAAAAAATCTTTCCTGCTTGTGGAAAAACTGAAAGGAACAGTACCTTTGAATTCAACAATGATTTCACAAATGATTAACAACTAGTCGAAGAGGAAAAAAAAAAAACACGTGTTGATATCAAAGACAAAATGTTGATATACCTGGGCAGTCCTGTGTAAGAATCGTGCTTTCAGCCACGGCGAATTCCAGCATGCATCTTCCAGGCCAGCGGTTAACTGCTGCTCTTACACTCTCCAATACCAAGGTCTGGTCCAGCTTTTCAAAACGGAGGTTCAGCATTTGACCAGTCCTAGACAATACAGCCAACATGCAACATTGCAAACTTGGTTTTTTAAGACTTGTTTTAATATATCCATTCAAAGTGGAACTGTGATTTATATGGAAAATTGAATATTATTCCTTAAAATAATTCTAAAGAGATAACCAATAACGCTGTCATAATACTATACAGGCCACTCCCGTTACAACAACGTCTTCGGAACCGGTAGTTTTCATCTATTTTATATAAATTTCGTGAAAGGTCAACAAAAAGTATATACAAAATGTTTACTTAGATCAAAAGTTTGCAAACTGAATTCTTACTTTGTTATTTTTTACCGGTATGACAGTGTTCTTTTAAATATAAACAACAACAACAACAAGTACAACAACAATAGAAACGTACCTGTACAGGAATTCGATGACCGGCGCATTCTCGTAAAAGTCTTCGATTCGCACCACATCTCCCAACCGATATCGATACAGCCCAAAGCCTTGAGTGACGACTATTTCATAATTCTGTCCTTTCTCGACCTCGTTCAAGAAGAAGGTTTTCGGTTTATCCAGGCCCCTGCAGGCAATAGAAATGTCCTGTCACGCCATTGTTTCTGTAAAACTCCTTTCTGTATAACCCTGCTTTACACTTTCATCTCATACTAGAATTGGTACTACAACCAACGCTACCCCTTATTTCAACCGTACCGATAATACCAATGATGTCATAGTATGAAACATGACTGCAAATATGAAAAATATTATTATAATATATCATGATTATGAAAAACCTTCACACCGCCATTTTTACCTTCCATTTAATGGATTACACGGATCCACATCAAAGCATTTGAAACTCACATGTCTTGCTCTCTGATGAATTCAAACAAAATTCGGTCGACGAAAGGCAGGTAGCCACTTTTGAGGACCTTTGGCCCTGGACTGACGCACATGAAGGCCTCTGAACACCCGTAAACTAGCGTGATCAAAGGCAGTCCTGTCAATATGTATGTGGGTGAATAAACAACAATTTATTTGCATTAATGCTACCGTTTGGAATCTGAATCTTACAAGGAGTGTTTATTTGTTACCTTATTTCTCTCCTGCAGTGATAGTTAAACTTTAGTTTTACATAGAGTGCCTGTTTTTCCTCAAGGTCAATTTGCCTCAAATCTGCCAGCAAATGCTGCCATAAATGGCGTAAATACAATGAATCACTTTAGCCCCACCAATTGCGAATTGGTAGATAGACGGATTGGAATAGTAGTTCTCATGAGACAATGTAAATAGCAGTAATAGATATCCTTGACTATTTTATAGTCAACATATTAGAGTGTGCGTTTAGCTGACATTCTTCGCTAAGCATAAATACAGGTTTCAAAATCATAGACTTGCACTACTGACTGTTACAAAGTAGTGAACAGAATAAAACGTGCTAGAATATAATCTGACTTTAAATGATAACATTTTTTTTTTCTCACTAAGCTCGGATTATTAGAGCTCACCGAGGCCAGAGATGACACAGTCAGTGGCATTTCGTTAGGTACATACGGTTATTTTTTTATGGTTTTTATTTTTAAGTTCTCATGTCCAAGCTTGAATAGATCTATAGACTTTAACTTGTCTATGTGAAATAATTATCAGCAGGGGATCATTCACCAGCCTGACACGTTAAAGTCACACAGCCCAGGAGCTTGGGCCCTTTGAATTACCGGTACACATTATCTTTCCTGGAGGGCCGGAACGAATCATCCACCATGTATAAGCAGCAAACGACTAGTAATCAACTCTTAGATAATAATACCTTCAGCATACGTCTGACTAATCCTTGGCCAGCTACCCGACGAGTCAATACCATGGACACCTGGAATACTAGGCCAGATTCTCTTGACGATCCGATGAAAACCCTTTTCAAACTCCTTCTCAAGTTGAGTGGCTCTCTTCGGGTCGGCTCCGTGTCGGGTGAGGTCTTCGGAAAGCTGTCGGCGTATCTTGGCTGGGAGCTTCAGTGTTGGATTAAGAGTTCCATGCTTTATGTCATACACAAGTTGTTTCCAGTTGGTCTCCAACATCTTCATGGCACTCTCCAGGAAGTGGACAAACCCCAGTACCATGGCACCTATATCTGGATCTAGGAGGCCAAACAGTAACTGCACATATAGGGCTTCGTGTAAGGTGGTGATCTTGTATCCAGCAGGGGGCGTAGAGAAGCCACTGAGGCCCAGATCGTACCCCTCAGGAATCGTCGCTCCTGTCTCGATATCTACCCCTGACTTTGTTTTCAAAATTTCTGGTGCAACATAGAAGTAGAGCGTCTTCTTAAGTGTACCAACTTGGTAAAGATCGTTGTACACAAAGCTCATAATGGCCATAGCATGGGATATGAGTCTCATTCGATTAATCTGGGGGATATATTTGGATTTGCCCGTTGTTCCAGTTGTCCTGATATACGACGTAGGAAGACCGTGAATGAGGACGTCTCGTTCGCCTTCCACCATTCGATTAACGTAGCTCCGGAAGTGTTCATAGCTCGTGAGAGGATGTTGCCTGCGAAATTGTTCGAGTGAGTTTACTTCCATGAGGCGGTGATCTCGCCCATACACGGTGGGTCCATTCCGCTTGATTATTTCTCGCAAGAGACGCTCTTGATGATGCATTGGATTCTTGCAGAGCTCCAAAAGCTTTCTACCTTCACGCTTTCCAAATTCGTTCATCAAAAACCTTACAAGAAAGTGTGCAGTGACAGTCGTTAGGGTTTGTCGCGGTGTTGGTTGTTGGAAGAGAATCCAGGCATAAAGAAAAGATGTCAGTAGAAGACATAGGCCAAGAGTACCTAGAAAGACAAGACAGATATGAAGCAAAATTAATATTGTAAGGATTATTCGAAAACATGAAGAGACATGGAATTACACCAAGTTGCTACCAATTCCTTATCAGGGAATTAGAGACATCGACTTTAATGAATTGACTCTAAATATAGTTCTTAAGATAAAAAGCTATGGGTGCCCTTTATGGAAGAATGCATAACCGTAAACCGGCATGTAGGAAAAGTATTGGTGATTACCAAAAATTCCAAAATTGAATATAGCTATATAGCTCTTTGATAAATTCTTGTTCGACACAACGCCAAGATATGCCACATATTCCGGCACACCTCACAAGCGTTCAACTACAAATACATCCATTAGAGCAGAAGTTGCTAGAAGAGGAAATATGTCGTTGTATTTTGATGTTATGTCCCATTTTTCTCGTCAGGTAGCCTACAATGACACGAAACTCTGCATAGTCCATGATTGGAGTGTCATGTGGACTGCTAGAAATTACCAGATATGAGACGAAGCCACAACATCGATGAACCAGACAGAGCAGTCCAGAAGAGTAGTCCCGATAGGAGAAATAACGTCAGGCTTAGTAAGCCCAAACGATTGTAAAGAGAATAGGACGCCATGTTGTAATGGTGCTCCGCAATGTTATTGCTTCAACCAGGAACCATGCAGTACTGACGCCAACTCAAGAAAGAAGACAGAATCACTAGAAATGACAAGAACTTTTAAATCTACTCTAACTCTATAAATGCAGTTCCCTTATTACTTGAACTTTGAAATCAAATATTTACTTAATTACTTGTTCCCAGACGATAAGAGAAGCACGTAGTCTGGCCCATTAAATGAGTTCGAAGTCTAATATACATTTCCATGCTACGATTAAGGTCATCGTATCATAGCCCTCTTTCCCTGTGCTACCCCAGAAAACATCACTTGGGCAGGCTTTTCCAGCTCTGCTGAGAACACCAAGTCGTATTACATTTATGACAGTGCATCGCAAAACTAAAAAAAGTCGCACGCCAATGCTTTAGGTGACGACTACAAGTAGATGAACCCATTAGGTTATTATCCTTCTGTCAACGTATTTGTTGAAAGAGCAGTTATCCTTAAATTCTACATAAATAATTCTATAGTTCTGGATGATAAGTCGATTGCAATTTTTTTGTTGTTGCAAATAAAACTGTCTTAAAATACGATCAGGTATGTCTTAGAGGCCCCCTTACTCATCTAAAAATGAAAAAAAAAACAAAACAAAACAAAACAAACACAGACTCTTCACCTTTAACTCTAATAACTTTTGAAAAGAAACGTCCACCATTTATGAAAGCTAGCATTCGTCATGAATAGAATGCGCTTATATAGTGTGCAAAATATCAGCTCAATCTAATAATGTCTTCTTTATAATTGCCCTCAGATTTACGCCCTGCTCTTTTCCCCATTTACTGCGCAGAACATTTCTGGACTAAATACATTTAAATGCAACTTAATAATCATGAGCTAGTTTAGTAATCTGGTGATTGCATGAATGAATGTGTAATTCAAAATCAGTAGCATCGATTTATGCTTACCTTGTTCTTCATGTTTTCCTATCTGTCCAAGCAGTGTAATCTTCTTTTTACTGTTGTCTTTACGGTGATCTTCTCAGTGCTCTTCTCTGTCTTTCATTTCTCTATGTTAGGTGTGTGTGTGTGTTTGTGTGTGTGTGTGCGTGATATTCTGTATGCTCAGCAAGGAGATATTTCCAGAAACGACTTTTTTTTCCAAGTCGTGCTCAGTCATGGGTACATTTTCATAATCCACTGTGGTTACTGTGAAATGTATGCCATGATTCTGACTTATCACTTTCATTTGGGCTTGGCGTAAACCTGTTGATTATAGTCGCCTAATACGTTGCAGTGGTGGTCTTCACACTTTGTGCTATGAAGGTTATTTGCAGGTAATTTTCTATCCATTATTTCAATATTCTTCTAGCAGGGTAGCCCTTTCAGATGGTTAACTCTTCTACCAAGGGGCCTGCTCACATTGTTTGTTTGTTTGTTTGTTTCATTTATTTCAATACGGTTAAAAAAACCCCACTATCAGCCTCAGGACTGTTTTTCAGTGAGTCCGTATATGTGACACTGCACCTCAAAACAAACAAAAAGTCACCAGACATCAATTTTTAATTAAGACCATATTCTGAAAGAGCAGACCTTAAGCTTTAAAATGATGTATAACTCAAATCAAATGGACTCTCCTAACATACCTAAATATTGGAAAGAAAGCACAAACTCAGGAAAAGTGTGAAGTGAGAAAAGAGGCTCTGAAGTACAGTGTCTATTCAAGCGCTTAATCTTTACCAAGCCGTACTGGCTGTGCAATAAATGGGACAAAAGACAGGAAGTAAACCACCAGAGTAACAACAATGAAGGGATTATCAAATTAAACTGAAATTAGGCATGCCTCATTAACGCATTCTGTCCATAATTAATGCCAACTTTCAAAGCAGTAGCCCTATCCTTTCAAAAGTTATTAGAGTTGAAAGTGAAGAGTGTGGACAAGGTTTTTCAGAAATGAAAAAGGGATTCTAAAGACACACCTAATCGCACTATTCTACCAAAAACACACTTTCCTGCCCGTTTTATGATACCAAATTTTAGCATAATGTAAAAGAAGACCCGCTCCTTCAGAAAATATGAAAAAGTCAAGTTTGGCTAGGTTGACCCATTTCACTTATTTTCAGTCCTCACGCAAAATCAGTGTGTGCGACTTTAGTTTCGTTTTGAGGTGCACGGTCACATATATCAATATACATGGTATAAAACAACAAAAATAAAATACAAAACAAAAACAGTATTCACAAACACGACAAGAAACATATTGACAAAGCAAAAATACAGTAACAAAGTTTACTCACATTGTTTGTTTGTTTGTTTGTTTCATTTATTTCAATACGGTTAAAAAAACCCCACTATCAGCCTCAGGACTGTTTTTCAGTGAGTCCGTATATATCAATATACATGGTATAAAACAACAAAAATAAAATACAAAACAAAAACAGCATTCACAAACACGACAAGAAACATATTGACAAAGCAAAAATACAGTAACAAAGTTTGATAAGGGTAAAAAAAAAATATAGATACAAAAAACAAAGGGGAAAAAGTAATCTAGACAAAAAAAAATAAATCATACAAATCTGAAAATTACCATATTCAAAACGGAGTTTGGAAAATGATACAATTAATGTTTGACACAAATCTATTCAACTGGGTTTCACATCTGAGATTAATCGGGAGGCTGTTATAAACTTTTGACGCTACATACAATGCGCTGTTTCTCTTGAAATTTGTGTTTGGCTTTGGGAGGGAAACTTTGGATACGTTATTTCTCAGTTGGTGATGTGACAATTTTGTTGTTAATTTAGCAGAAATCTCCCTAGGAACAAGTTTGCGTAGTAGTTTGAAAACCAATATAGCAAGATCTTTTTCTAAGTTCACATTCAGACAGTCTATATGTGAGGTTTCATACAGTAGCTTTCGACTGTAGGCCTGCATACCATTTACTTGTAGGATTATTCTCAGTGCCCTATTCTGAACGACCTGGAGTTTCCGTATGGCGGTAGAATTTGAATGCATCCAAATTGTATTACAGTAGTCAAAATGGGGTTGTATCATGCTTTTGTACAATAAGATCGCGGTATCTAGGTCAATGAATACGCGTGTGCGTCTTAACACGTGTAAACTACTTAATGCCTTTGACTTAACATGACTTATCTGTGGAGTCCAGAACAAATGACTATCGAGAATAACGCCAAGGTATTTGCATTCCGAGACAAACTCCAGCTTGCTATTTTCAATAAAGAAGGACACGTTACGAAAACGGGATAATCTCCTTTGTGATCCCATCAGCATAGTGCACTTTTTTACATTCAATAGTAACTCGTTATGGCTCCGCCAGTTCACTACTGAGGCTAAGTCATCATTCACCTTTCTTTCAAGCTTATAGGGGTCTTCAGTTGCTACGTATAGACAAGTATCGTCTGCGTACAGAGATGCTGTACAATGATGGACAACACGAGGTAGATCGTTCATGTATATAATAAATAACAATGACCCTAGTATAGGTACCTACTGCCTTGGGGCACCCCAGATGTGACAAATGATGTGGTCGACGTATGTCCATTTATAATAGTTACTTGCTTACGAAGAGAAAAGTAACATTTGAACCATTTTAATACATCATCACTGAAACCGTACAATTTCAGTTTCCTGAGCAAGATATCATGGGAAATCATATCAAATGCTTTTTCTAAGTCCAAGGTTACCAAACCCACAACATAACCATTGTCTATGGCGGTGCTTATATTTTCAGTGAGTTCTAAGAGTGCAAGGCTTGTCGAGTGGTTTAGCCTAAATCCAAATTGATTCGGGCACAAGATATCGTTCTCCGTGAGATATGTGTATCAAAGTCTGTTTAAAAACAACTTTTTCCAATTACCTTCGATAGGACGGGTAACACAGAAATCGGCCTGTAGTTGTGAGGATCGCAAACATCTCCATTTTTAAACACGGGAGTTATCCGAGCTAATTTCCATTCATCAGGAACATGTCCTACCATTAATGAGAGATTCGTTATATGTGTCAACGATTTACCAATGCATTCAATTGAGTCCTTAATTACACTGCAAGGAATATAATCAAGTCCTGTTGCTTTATTTCTGGGTATTTCCTTTACTATTTTCGACACATCCTTCTCAGTAACGGGAGTGAAGTAAAATAAAATATCACGTGACATTGGTTTGAGAAATTGCTCAGGATTTGCCTGGAAATCAGTCGATGCCTTTCTACATCTTACAGCATCAGCATAATGATCATTAAACACATTTGCTATAATTTTACCATCTGTTATTTCTTCACCATTTGATTTAACCTTTTGAATATTAGATGTCTTCTTGCCTGGTATAAAAAAAAAATTGTACTAATTTCCATATAACATTATGTACAGACACAAATGTCATGTACATAAAATCAAAGTTCAAACAGTGAAATAGCCTTACATACTACAAGTCGATCATAAATACTCCAAGACAAAAGAAAAAGTGCGAAAAAAGTCAAAAAGTATTACTATTTACAGTTGGAAGGGGAATTAGGAAAGTATTGCCACTTCAGTTATCCCCCTTACACTATTATTATTCAAAGTCTTCAAACTTTATATAGACTTCGCTATCAGTCCTTCATTCAAAATGTTTTTTGTTTTATTTTTTGTAAAGGTCATAATATTTAAGTTAAACCATCTATATCTTTGATACAATGTTCAATAACTTTTACGGTATGAGTGAAGGTCAGAAATTACAATTATGCTACACCGTAAATTAACTAATGTCTAATTGAGAACGAAGCAATATCTACTCTATCATTTTCAAATTTACATAAAGCGTTTACCTTTTGAATCTTCCTTCGTTCATCTCGTTCCTCTTCCTATACTTTATTTAAATTCAATTTCATCAACAAAATCAATGCCTAAAGTATTGATTGGTCGATTCATAATATCGAGAAATTTGTATAAAAAAGAAATACAGATTATGAAATATATATTACCATATCATCCATGCATACGTATACATAATCATTTATCAGAAAACAGAGCGCACTTTGCAAAAGAAACCAAGAAAAATTAAGGCAATAGAAAATGATCTACTTGGAACCAGAGCTTTCACTTACTACATCACTCGATAGAAAACAAAGATAGAAAAATCAACTGGCAATTCATACTTATGCTTTTTTTTTTAATATGCGATATTGAAACAAACTATTCATAAACACTACTTATTACATATTATTACAAGAAAATAGAACCATGAAATAACAAAATGATATTGGAAACTGTTCATTAAGACGTATGAACCTTGAAGGAGGGAAGAAATAAGCTTGACGATATCATATTGGACAAAGTGGACCTTCATAATACTTATCATATTTTGTTTTTCAACCTGTCAATTCTTTCATTCTGTTTGGATTTTGTTATTTTGTGTCCTCATGACTGCATTTCTTTTTTATTTTTCTTGTTTAGATTACTTGAAGAAGTAAAAATAAGTCATAAAGTATAATTCAAACTATACGTATAAATAAATATTATAATTACGTGTATAATGGGGGGGGGGGGGGGTGGACAATGCATACTTTACAACGGTGACAGAAAGTAAGCACGTTGTATGGCGATGTTATAGAGCAATTTACTGAAATAGGAGCTATCAAGACGCGGATCACTTCAGGGAAAAATATGCTTATAACACATATATACATACCCATCTTCTTATATCTCGCCAATCCATGAAGCAGATTACACTAAAGCATACAGAACGCAGTAATGAAATGAACGGAGATATCAATGTTACTGCACAAACCATGTTCATTGAGCCTGGTATACCAGGGAAATGTGGTGAGATAAAACAACAGTACACACATACACACAAACACAAACACACAGTTGGCCACACAAACAAAAAGAAAACAAACAACAAAACAACAACAGAAAAGAGCCGTGCGTAAGAAGCGCAATATTGTAGCAACAAAACCCAAATAAGAACAAAATGATAAAAAATACAAAGAAAAGCAAAGAGAAAGGAGAAGGAGAAGAAAAGAAAGAAGATAGTCTGTTAATGCGCCACTTCATCGCCAGGAAATGTATAAGTACCGATGATATTAAATCAACAAGGAAATACCTTCTAAGAGATTTAACTGCCGAATCTTAACCGTAGAATATTTATGCATAACAGAAAAACTTAGCATAATAGAAATTGATGAATAATGACAGCGAATACTTAGGATTACATATGTATTTCGTTCTCATGGTAGGTGTAATGTAAAAAGGTACGACATAGGGGCAAATGAGTGCAGTACACTTGTGAGAATTTCCAACAGGTGAAGATCAGCTCAGCCCAGATCCCAGTGAATTTGGTGCAATGATTACACCATGCCCTTCAGTAAAGTATCCACCATGACATAGGTGCGCAATTTGCGGGGAACCTTGTACTGGTTGGCAGTTGCTCCTGTGTTTTCCAGCAAATAGTCCTTGAGGACGTCAAAGGTTCCTGGTCGAACAACGAAGACTCGTGGGTGTGAGATGGACACTTCGCGACGGAGTCGTTCGTAGTCACTGTTGCGCAGTCGCAGCTCTTCGTCGATCTGGTCAGGACGAAATGGAAAGGGAAGAAAATGTTTCTTTTTTCTAAATTGCATATTCCATTTCACATTTCATATTCAAATGGTACATGTAGAAATCGTGTGCGTAAATTGTCGACTGCCTTGAATAAGAACATTTATACAGTGAGGAATTAAAGCATTATTTGTCAGACGCAGCTTCTCATGCAAAAGGTGGTTAAAGAAAATTCTTAATTGAAATTTACATCTACAAAGAATTATGAAATGAAGTTGGAATGAGATGTCAAAGAAGAGAGAGAGAGAGAGAGAGATGTAGTTTATGAGAGAGATAGAAAAGTTAATATCAAATATTTTAGTTGAAAATGGAAAAGAAAGGATTGTTTCTTTCTTATCCCAGTGCATGAATTCGGGTGAAAAAAAAGTGACAATCAGTTCTTCAAAATAAAGACTCGCAGATCAGCCCAAGGTTTTTCTACTTTTTATTTCAAAGAGGATATTGCATAGCAATACAGTGTGGTGTTTATTGAAGAACAGCTCGTCAAAGTTACATGTACGTCAAAAAAAAAAAATATCCATACAGAGCAATCCTCGCGACCGGCGGTTTTTTTTTTTTTTTTTTTTGGTTATCTCGAAATTTCGTTCTAGCCGAACAGTATGGTGACTAAGATATAATCTAATGATAATTTACGGACATGAAATCTGAATTCGTTGTATCGAGAATTTCGTTATATAGCTGTAATCATGTTCGTTCCAACAGGATTGCACTGTGTACTAACAACCAATGTGCCTGTATTGCTCCAGGCCAAATGCCCCTTTAGCTCTCTCTCACATTGCATCATAGACAATGATTCAAAGCATGATAAAATCCTATATCTTAGTCCCACATTGCAACGTATACTTTAGCTTTTGACTTATATCAAATCTCAAAATGTACAAATTTGTACTTACACAACGTACACGTATTCATAAATTGAACAAAAGCGTCTTCAATAAAAAGCTAAACTGAAGTTTAAATTTAACCAGACTGAGTGCAGAACACAATGGCGATATCACATACTGCTTGCTTTTCCGTATCCGAAAGAGATTTCCCTGCTTCTTGTAATTCAATGAAGAAGAGGTAGTAAGGCGCTAGCTCATCCGGTTCAACCACTGAAAAGAGAACCAAGGTAAACTCAAATTTGAATCAAATGACAATAAATTCCATTTGCTTGACAATGATATCGTAAACTGCTATTATGATGAGGGACCCTTGAAAAAAAAAAGACGTTACGGTGTACAGTATAGCTGCTTCAAATAAGTTTACGTATTACCTGCATCAATATTGTTTAACCCTACAAGGCCCAAGAGGGGGGGGGGGGGGGGGCACATTGTGCCCCCTACCATATTTTCATTTGCCACTCCTGCATCCTTTACCAAATTTCAACCAAATTTGGTGACTTTTCCTAAAATCCTATATTTTGATGTATAGTTTAGCTTTGTCCGATATGGTTGCCATGGTTGCCATGGCATCCGTAGACTGACAACCAAGTTCGTCAGATTTTGCATAATTTTCTGTTTCAATTTCAGTTAACAATATAATAATGGATGAAATTGGGGTTTTCTTGGCTGTAATTTGCTGGAGGACCAGAGGGTGAAGAATATGGTTGTGAATTACCCTGAAATGGTCTTCTTATTATTTCCTTTATTTTCTATATGACATATGCACCAAAAAATAGATATAATAGAAATAACCGAAAATACATTTTCCAAAGACACCCATTTATTCTGCGTTATCTTCATACAAACTTTGCCTGTAATATCATTTGTTTATCATCCATTATTATTAATCTGCAAACTCAAAATTTCAAAAATTTGGAAATATGAAATGCGATGCCAATATATGTATCCATACCAAGCAATACATCATAGGTTTTATATATTTCTTTATATTGTCATGAATAGCGGCCCATATGTTGACCTTGAGAAATTTCAACAATAAAAATAGTGAAGGTTGACTTGCTTTTCCTTTGTGGCAAATATGAAAATGATTGATATAAGATGAAAACATATACACTGGGGATAAAGAAATAAAAAGGAAAAACATGATTTTAGCGTATGTCATATGTATTTCTTTATATTTTGGTAAACAGCGCCCAAACTAGATGACCTTGAGAAATTTTAAATGTTGGGTCATGTAGAGTATGAGTTGCTTTACCCATGATGTCTCAAATATGACCGTCATACATCACATAATAAAGAAGTTATATAGGGGGCACAATGTGCCTCCCCCCCCCCCCCCCCTTGGGCTTGGAAGGGGTCAAAATAGCTTGGGCTCTATAGGGTTAAAGGACAAGTTCACCTTTATAGACATGTGGGTTGAGTGAATGCAGCAATAGTAGTAGAACTTATCTGTGAAAGATTGGGGAAAATCCGACAATCTATTCAAAAATGATTAATCTTTAAAGTGTCTGCGCAATCACTGCTGGATGCGGAGACTACTACAGTGTATGATGCCAGATGCGTTCAACAATATAAAGAAAATTAAAAAAAAAAGAATTCCACAAAACATTACTTTTTGAATAAAGTGCACATTCCTTCAACTTGTCACTGTCGAATGTTGATGGGGTAATAATAAATTATTCCCCCTGCCTTCTTAAATAGAGAAATCGAGTGAACTTTTGTTATGCGAGAAAGGTGAAAATAATAGTATGTTGAATTTTCTTTATACTCTCTTTATATTGTTGTACCCATGTGACATCACAAGCTTAGTCTTCTCATCGAGTTATAATTGAGCAGAAATTCATAACTGTTGAACTGATTGTCTGATTTTCCTCGAACTCTTACTGATGTGTTCTTCTAATATTCCTGCATTCACTCAACCAACGTGTCATGAAGTTGAGGTTGTCCTTTAATGATACATGTTTAAATCAATTGCTCGGTAATTTGTTCCAGTTGTGGATTTTTTTTTGTTTTGTTTAGATGTGTCCCTGTTTGTGGAAAACAGTAAGTAGCATTTCCTTTGAAATGCACAATGCTTTTAAGTTTTGCTTCTTTTCCACAGCTGAACAACCAGTCGATGTGGAAAAGACATATACCTGGGCAGTCCTTTGTAAGAATCGTGCTTTCAGCCACGGCGAATTCCAGCATGCATCTGCCAGGCCAGCGGTTGACTGCTGCTCTTACACTCTCCAATACCACGGTTTGGTCCAGCTTCTCAAAACGAAGATTCAGCATTTGACCAGTTCTAAACAATACAGACAACATGCAACATTGCACACTTGGTTTTTAAGACTTGTTTTATTATATCCAAGCAAAGTTGAAATGTCACCTATATGGATATTTTGAATGATACTCCCTGAAATGATTCAAAAGGGACAACCAATAACACTGTCATATTTTCTAGAGACGACTCCCGTTTTAACAACGTCATTGCGACAGCAGTTTTCGCATGTAATATCATTGACATTTTGTTGTAGTTAAACAATAAAGTAACATACAGATATATATATATATATCTATATATATATATATATATATATATATGAAGAGTTTGTTTGCAAAAACCGATAAGTCCATTTTTTAAGATTTTGAAGTACGGTCTCTGTCATAAAGTACAAAATAATATCTTTTAAATGATATATTGGTCACTACATATAAAGGTAAATTTTTCAAGTTATGGTCAAAAGAAGCAAAAATTTTCTTATTATTCTTTTTATTTTTCTTGACCTTTAATCGCAAATATCTCCATTTGGCAAATCTGGACTTATCGGTTTTTGCGAACAAACTCTTCATATATATATGGGTCAGAATTTTGAACGATGTACAATTGAGCCAAAACAAGGCAAAATTTAAAAAGTAGGAAATTCTCCAAATCATTCATCTTACCTGAAAAAGTATAACTCAAGCTTTAATATGAACCCAATTATACTAGGATTTTCCCAGAGGAACAAGTTTTTATTCACCGCTGAAGTTTACCATGTCCAGAGCAGCGAACGTCCGTAAGGAATAGTACTGCACATACATTTGAATACCATTTAACATAGTTTCCAAAGATCTGATTCAGTTCAAAATCCTAACGAAATATCTTAAGGGACATGTGTACGTGATTGCAGAATATTAAGCTTGTACTCTTAACCTGTACGTAATGGTAGACAACTGATGATTTAACTAAATTCGTCATTTCTGTAAAAATATTGCTCTTCCGCTAAACACTTTCTCCACTTTACGCGCATTTTACAGAAACTCAATATTTTCACCTCTTATTTCACTATCCTATACTTTAATCCTCACTCCCAAATAATAATATACCTTTTTAAGATGTATCTCATCTGGGCAGTCTCTATAACCCAACAAACATAGCATAGTTTTCATCACGGAGGTTCGCATGTAGCTCACGGACGTTCGGAACAAACAAGATATTGAACAATGCAGCTCTCTTGAGTTGGAAACGCTTTCTACTCACAACAAACAGCAATTTCATGTCGAGAACAAACTCCTATGCAAAATCCTGAATAGACATTACCAATTCACAATTATATAAGCTTGTTTATCTTCTCATACTGAGGAATCAAAGAAAACAATTTTTCCATCTCTCGTAAATGAACGTACAAACGTACGTGTAATCTCAGTGACGTAGCCCATCCTTGAGAACGAATATATTTATCAAAATTTCGCTATCATGAAGTAAATATTAAGGTACTAAACTTCAATAAAGTCTACAATGCAAAATTTGCTTTTTATATAACGAACATGGTCACAGCTAAAATTATGACAAAGAATTAATATAGAAAAACAACAGAAATGTGCTCCGTTATAGAAATACGAAGTTTAGCTGGGGAGGGCAAACGAATACGTTAGGAAGAAATCCCTCTGTGTTTGCTCCTTGTGTTACACACTGTTACCGAGAAAAATTTGTGTTATTATATTAGTCAGAAATGATAATAGGTTCGATACTGCGAAGTTTCGTCATAACAAGACACAATAAGTCCATATATCTTGGATGGATGTTTGTGACTTCGATATTAATACAATATGGTTTGTTATAACAAACCTTTTGTAGCGCGTCATTTCGGAGGCTCGTTATTCATACAGTTTGTCAATACGAAAATTGATAGAGTTCGTATAATTATGAAGCTTTTTTATTCGGTAAATGATATGAATCTCCGAAGGTTAACCGAAAGGCTTATTAATTGGAACATGAAAACTTATGTTCGCTTATCCAAATGTGGAGAAACAAGTTAACAACTAAAATCCTCCAATTTCAAAACCTCATAATAACCGTTTTCACCTAAACGAATATCAGACCCATTCCACTTTTAGAGGAACGGACCTAAAAATAATGATCCTTAATATCTATTTTTCGAAGAACATTTCTAATAACAAACCTCCTGAATTAACTACAATTTTTTTTTCATATTGGAATAACAAACCTTTGGACATCGGAGTAACGAATCTTTGGAAGAGCGAACGTATCAAAGTGCAACCTTAAACCTATTCTTAATCATTACTTTTTTAACATGTGTTTTCAAAGTAAGCACAAAAGCACAAACAAACTGACGATCTCTCTGTCTCTTAAATGTAAAATGAAAAAAAATCTTGGAAAAAATTACAAATGAATATTGCTTTTCATTGATGAGTATAAAACAACACCATGTGATGATAAGCGGAGGATTTGTGTGTTTTCATCAGACAACAATTTATTGTATACTGCATGATTTTTGCTCGCTTGTGACGGCATTTCGATGAATAAAAAACATAAACAAGCAAACAAAAACTTCTCCAGAGGAATTTGGAATAACGGGAGTGCACTGGCAATTCTTTTCTCTGTGTGTTGGAGCTCGATCCCTTCTCTGTGTCTCAGTCATTTTCATTCAACTGCTTCCACGTCCTTTTGAAACTTTTCCGTTTCTTATTCAACACATGCTCATTACAGACTTCTTCCGTCATTATCCTGAATGTGATTGCGTAGCACTTTTTGGATTTGTTTTGGTTTGTTTTGTTTTGTTTTTGTTTTCTGTTTGGTCGCAGCATGTTCAGGCTATTGAAGGAATGAGAGAAAAATCGTCATGAAGAGAAAAATAAGAATGAATTAAGGCATTTAATATCATGACAATTACAGCGAACGTCCGTTATGGAGACCAAAACTGGATGTGTTCTGTTTGAGACGGCAGCTACCATACTCAAAAGATAAACACTTAGAGCACCTGTCACTAAAAAGTGGCACTGATCCTCTTTCTCCTACTATGTAATCCATTGACTTATTCAACCAACGAACATCCGTGAAAAAAACGTTTTCCGTTTGTTATTACAGGTAAATTGAGTGCTGAACGCTATTCATTTTCGGGTATGAGCGCCTCGGTGATTTGGTAATATTTTCAACTAACATTAATCTTATGTGCAGTGATATATTTGTAATTGTCAGAAATTTCCTTTCTCGGACAGAACGTCCGTGAGCGAAACTTTCAGAACCTGTAACAGTACAAATTGTCTCCAGAACCTCATTAGAAAGAAATTTAAACGCACAGAAATTACAGATTACGCAAAATTCCATTTTCCCATAACTTTGTTTTAAGTGTTTAGCTGTTTTTGTATAATTAGAGGGAAAACAAGCGTAAAATTGTGAGTAAATTTTCAATTGTTTGTTCATCATGATCACATAACGCCTTAAAAATTCTGAAACTACTGCTCTAAACTCATTATTTACTTTGTAAAACTTTATTTGTCGCTATTCGAGCCAAAAGTTTTAAAGAATACAAGACACTTTGGGGACAAGTTATCCCTATTGGAGGGATTGCATACGTCACGGACGTTCTCTGGAATTATCACGGACGTTCGTTCTACTACTAGGGTCATGTTCCAGGACGGATAACTAATCGGCAGAGAGTACCTAGCCTTCCTAACTCTTTCAAAAATTTGAAAAGGTATTGTCAATGCAAATTATAAGAAATTTGACATCCTTACAACATATGTATTGCTCAGAGGGGGATCAGGAGGTGAATTTTCAGAGAAAATATCAATTATTTGCTTGGTTTTTGGTGAATTGCATGGTCCAAAAACTGCGGACGAACCTCAGTCCGCTCCAAAAATGGCATGCAGCTCCTCGGCAAGAGAGCCAAAGGTGAAATGCACCTTCGCCATCAAAGCAAGATGGTGTCCCACTCGAAAACGTTTTAATCATCACGGACGTTCTTTTTTTCTTGGAGGTTCGTCTAAAAATACAATTTCGGTTCCTATTTGACAAAGGATGGACAGAAACTCAAAACAAACATATTGTCTTGTTGCTAGATCTTAGTTGATTACGACTCAGAACAATATCGCCGATAACGTTTCATGGGCTACGATCTTTATTAGAAAATAGCGGAAGCACGTCCGTGACGAAAACTGAGTATAATTTTGCATAAAAGAATATTACGTCCCATGTACAGCCAGCAGACGTACAATTTTTGCAGGATATGTTCATTAGGTGGAACACCAAATTTTTGTATACGTTACAGTTGGGGCAACAAAGTAGAATTTGCAGCAGCGATAGAAATAAAAGCATCACGGACGTTCGTCTGTTTAGGACTTTGATATTTTAATTGTTCTCTGTAATTTTGTACGTGCTCATGAAGTTCTTATAATTTTGTGGTACATACCCATGATATGTAAGATCAAGAACATGGTCAGATATTAGATGCCACGTACCATTAAAAATGCACATCATTAGTTTGAAAAACAAAAATTATTGTGAAAATAGCGTTTTTACCGTATTTTTACGCTTTAAGTCCTTGTGAAATGAAAAATATCAGGCAAAAGGCAACCAAACCATATATTTCCTGAAAGGAAATTTACCAATCTTTGAGATGACATGAAAAAATCTGGTTTCTTAGATCATCCTGGCGTGTTCTAAGGGAAAGAATGTCAGAAGGTACGAAAATTGGCAATTGTACATCGTTCAAAATTCTCACCCATATATATATATATATATATATATATATATATATACAATAGTTTCGGAATCTTGATTTTTACTTCGTTATAACAAGTTTCATTATAAGAGTGTTTGGGAGTACACTGTAGTATCGCCCCCCCCCCTTAAAATAACAACAACAACAGTAGAAACTTACCTGTACAAGAATTCGATGACCGGCGCATTCTCGTAGAAGTCTTCGATTCGCACCACGTCCCCCATCCGATATCGATACAGCCCAAAGCCTTGAGTGACGACTATTTCGTAATTCTGTCCTTTCTCGACCTCGTTCAAGAAGAAGGTTTTTGGTTTATCCAGGCTCCTGCAAGCAAGAAAAAATTCCTATCGTGTCAATGTTTCTTTAAAATTCCTATGTGTTTAGCCCTGCTCTACATTTTGATCGCCTACTAGAGCTGGGCAGGCTTCATAACCCATATTTCAACCTTGATAACACCAATGATGACATGCCATAAAATGAAACATGGCTTTGTAAATATGAAACCATAATTCACACCGTGTCATGGATCCAGATCAAAGCATTTGAAACTCACATGTCTTGCTCTCTGATGAATTCAAACAAAACCTGGTCGACGAAAGGCAGGTAGCCACTTCGGAGGAACTTTGGCCCTGGACTGACGCACATGAAGGCCTCTGAACACCCGTAAACTAGCGTGATCAACTGGAGCCCTGTCGAGGTTTGTGTAATGGTGAATAAACAACAATTAAGATTTGCGTTAATATACAAGTGTATTCGTTTCTAATGTTAAACTTACTTCCAATAATCATTTTCCTTTTACTTAGTTTCTCTGCTGTGGTGATGTCTACACTTTAGTGTTACATAATAATTGTGCCTGTCAAAGGACTCTGCTCTTTTTTTTCTCAATACGCCTCAGACAAAGGTTAGTGTTCATTATTCCAGAGGTTCATTAGTCCAAAATGAAAAAATTTCCTGATCTGAAAGTGAAAACGTAATACCTTTTAACGAAACATCACTTACTTGTCAGATTAATTTATCTTGGAATAACGAATTGTATTCACAGCAAATGCTGCCATAAATGGTATTACTGCAATGAACCACTTCATTCCCACTGACTGTGCATTGATAGATATACCCTTTGGGGTTGTTCTTAGGATACAATGTTAACTGCAGCAAGGGATACCCTTAATTGACTATCCTACACACACAAAAAAAATGTTGAATGTGCGGTTGGGTGATATTTTTCGCTCATTATAAATGTACTTTTCAAGACTAAAGCCTTACACCATTCACACAGACAACTGCTTCCCTGGAGTAGATTAAATAAAAAAGTATAAAACATTACCTTACTTGATAAGATAATATTTTCTTTCACTAACTTAAGTCTAACTCATCGAGGCTAGAGATATCACTGTCAGTCAGTGGATTTTCGTTTTGTGCATGTAGTGACGTTTTTTTGTTTTGTTTCGATCTCCAAGCCTTGCTTTATCTGTTTACTTTAATCTTGCCCCAAACTTTGCTTTGAAAGAAATTCAGAAATATGAGCCATTTTAAAGTTTCAAGCACTCAGACATGATACATGTTTATATAAAGAGGTATTTTATCTCATCAAACGAGAGCGATGTAAACTATCATGAGATTCATGTATTTTGTGTATCTCTTTGGAAACCATGCTCTGGCGTACTGAAAGGCCCGTTGAACCCATGACTTAAAAAAAGGAATAAATACAACATGAGATCAAAAGCACGTATTTTCCCCATGTTTTCAAGGTAGGTGTCTGGTGTTGGTTTACAGTCAGTTGGACAGTGATGGGAAGTCTTGACGCTATTCTTCACAGAGAGATACTAGGGAGCTTTAGATTTTAAACGCGCGGACTTCAAAGGGAAAAAAAAAACATGGTCTGAGCGTGCGCAGAATCGCGGGTCAAGTTGACGCACGCTTCTGCGCACGCTCAGAACATGTTTTTTTCCCTTTGAACGTCCGCGCGTCTAAAATCTAAAGCTCCCTAATCGTGTACAAGCGTAAAGACCAACAAAAGAGTGCACATCACGAGTCATACAGAACACTAGTCATGCAACGGACGAGTAATACGACCCACGAGTCATACAGTCCACGAGATCAACACAAGGCAAATGAGGTCCACGAGTCCGACACTAGGGAAAAAAAAACCCTAAAGTGCTACAAATTGGACTCATGGGCCTTATTTGCCTAGCATCGAGCTCATGGGCTGTATGAGATGTGGGTTTCGGTCTCGTGGATGACCCCTTGCTGACAACTATTTCCCATGAAATGTTTGGCCCTTTAAATCACCGGTGCACATTATTGTCCTTGGATGGCCAGAAAGATTCGTCAACTTTAACCAGCAAACGGCTAATGATCAATTCCAGATATAGTATACCTTCAGCATACGTCTGACTAATCCGTGGCCAGCTTCCCGAAGAATCGACGGCATGGATCCCACGGATGCGAGGCCAGATTCTCTGAATAATCCGTTGAAATCCCTTTTCAAACTCATTTTCAAGTTGAGCGGCTCTCTTCGGGTCGGCTCCGTGACGGGCGAGATCTTCGGAAAGCTCTCGGCGTATCTCGGCTGGGAGCTTCAGTGCTGGATTAAGAGTTCCATGCTTTATGTCATAGACGAGTTGTCTCCAGTTGGTCTCCAACATCTTCATGGCACTCTCCAAGAAGTGGGCAAACGTCAATACCACGGCACCTATATCTGGATCTAGGAGGCCAAATAGTAACTGCACATATAGGGCTTCGTGTAAGGTGTTGATTTTGTAACCAGCAGGGGGCGTAGAGAAGCCACTGAGGCCCAGGTCGTACCCCTCAGCAATTGCGGCTCCTGTCTCGATATCTACCCCTGACTTTGTTTTCAAAATTTCTGGTGCAACATAAAAGTAGAGTGTCTTCTTAAGTGCACCTACCTGGTAAAGGTCGTAGTACACAAAGTTCATAAAGGCCATGACTTGTGATAAAATGGCCATTCGATTAATCTGGGGGATATATTTGGGTTTGCCCGTTGTTCCAGTTGTCCTGATGTACGACGTAGGAAGACCGTGAATGAGGACGTCTCTCTCGCCTTCCACCATTCGATCAACGTAGCTCCGGAAGTGTTCATAGTTCGTGAGAGGATGTTGTCTGCGAAAATGTTCAAGTGAATTCATCTCCATTAGGTGGTGATCTCGCCCATACACGGTGGGTCCATTCCGCTTGATTATTTTCTGCAAGAGGCGCTCTTGATGATGCATAGGATTCTTGCAGAGCTCAAAAATCTTTCTCCGTTCTCGCTTTCCAAATTGGTCCGTTAAAAATCTTACCACAAAGTGTGCTGTGACTGTCGTTAGGGTTTGCCGCGGTGTTGGTTGTTGGAAGAGAATCCAGGTATAAAGAAACGATGTCAGTAGAAGACATAGACCAAGAGTACCTAGAAAGACAAGACAGATATGAAACAAATATCGTAAGGATTATTCGAAAACAGAAATGCCGTTAGACATTGACAAGTTGTTGCAGATTCCGGGAATTAACTACATTAACTTTAATGAAATGACTCTAAATAATAGTTTTTAAGATATAAAGCCATTTGTGCCCGTTATGGAAGAATGCATCACCGCTAACCGGCATTTAGGAAAGTATTTATAATTACCAAATTCCCCAAATTGAGTCTGGTTAGGCCTAGCTCTTTGATAAATTTATGATAATTATGACACAACGTCAAGGTAGCTGACATGTTCCGGCACACTTATCAAGCGTTCAACTACAAGTAGGGCCTATAACCATTAGAGCAGAAATTGCTCGAAGACTAAATATTATATGTTGGTATGTTCTTATGACAGGCCCCATTTTACTCGTCAGGTACAAGAACGCGATGCTCTGCACAGTCCATGCAAAATATGTGATAAGATATGGACTGTTAGAAGTTACCAGATATGAGACGAAGCCATAATCTTGAAGAATCAGACCGTGCAGTCCAGAAGAGTTGTCCGGATATCAGAAATAACGTCATACTTAATAGGCCCAGACGCTTGTAGAGAGAATAAGACGCCATGATGTTATGATGTCTCGTAATATGTTATTACTTAAAACCAGGGACCATGCAGTATCAAAGTTAACCCAAGGAAGAAGAACGAATCACTTGGAGGGAACCGAGCTTTTAAACTGAACTCCAACTTCAGTTCTCATATTACTTGAACTTTGAAAGCAAATATATATTATTTGATCACTTGTCCCTAGACGAGAAGGAAAGCTCAGACTGACCTGCTAATGGAGTTCAGAGTCCAATTTACACTTCCATGTCACGTTACAGATAATTATCGTATATGTAAGTGCCCTTCCACCCTTATGTTGAGCCAGAGAACCCCACTCGGACATCTTAGCCATCCTCTTCCAGTTCTGATGAGAACACCAAGTCTTCATAATCACATTCATCGCAAAACCAACAAAAACTCGCACTTTACTTATACTTTTACGTATACGTATACAAATACTTTACGTGAGGACTCAAAATAGGTGAAATGCATGAGTCAACCCATAAATGTATATCCTTCTATCAACCTATTTTCTGTAAGAAACGGTTCTTCCTTTACATAATTCTACAGTTTGGAATCATAACTCAATTGCCTGGTTGTATGTGTGTTTGTTTATTTGTTGTTTTTGCAAATAACACATTTTTAAAATGTGATTAGCTATGTCTTAGAGGTCTCTTATATTGCTGAAAGAACCCTTCACACACGTTATATGCTTTCAACTAGAATTACGTTAAAAAGAAAATGCTATACTGCTTTGAAATTTTGTGTTTGTAATCGATATAATGTGCGTATAATGTGTGCAAAATTTAAGTTTAATCTGATGATGTCCTCATTGTCGTTGCCCGAATAAGAGTTACATCCTTTTTTGTCCCATATATTAGACAGGGAGCAGCTTGGTGAAATTAAGCACTTTCAAGAACAAATCCGAAACTTCACAGCCTCTTTTCTCAGTTACCATTCTTCCAGGGTGTATTCTTTCTTTACACTATTTAGACACATTATCAGAGGAAAATCCACTTGCATTGGATTATACATTATCTTAAAGCTTCGAATTTTCTCTTTCAGAATCTACCCATTAAAATAAGTAAAAATCAATGTTTGTGGACTTGTTGTGGTATTGTGATGCAGGGTAACATTTGCGTAATGTCAATTGGCTTAACAGAGATCCGCTTTTTTAAAAATTTAATATTTGTATTATCATATTTTTGTTTTAGCTTCTCAGCTGATTAAACCCGGAAGTGGCGAAGAATGTGAACTAAAACGATCCAATTTTTCTACTTCTGAACCCTCTTATAAAAATCCTACAGTTACGAGCCTGCAAATACTTAGCTCTACAATGGCTGAGTAAATAGATTTAAAAAAAAAAGCAAATCCTGAATCACAAATGAATTACGGATTCAACAACTTATTAAGCATGAACTACTTAAGTATGTTGGTGACAGCGTATATAAATGAATGATTTAAAATTAGTGACATTGATTTCTACTGTTCAACATGGTTATTGAATAGGTCCTACATACTTGTATTGTTTGTATTATTCTCTATTAAGAGTTCCTGTTTTTCATATTTTCTTTTCTATCGCAGCTACAGGCATGGCCGGCGGAACCGTGGGGGCCGTGGGCTCGCCCCCCCCCCCCCCCCACTTTTTGTGCACCATACAGAGACATACATAAGGTGTCATTACTTTGGGCCCACTCCCATTTTTGTAAACCCGGAAGTACGTAAGTGGCACTAAAGAAAAATAGATAGATATCTTTATGTGAGCGCTGAAGATTTTTTGTTTTTGTTTTTGTTTTTTTTTGCTTGTCAGCTAAAGAAACCCGGAAATGGAAGGGGAGAGTGAGCTGAGGACCTCTTTTTCGTTTGTTTTTTGTTTTTTGTTGTTGCTCGTTAGCTCATGAAACCCAGAAGTGTGCCCCCCCCCTCCCCCCGCACACACACACACATTTGAAAACGCTCCGCCGGCCCTGACAGGTACCCACATAATTTTCTATCTCATGTTGTCTTTAAGACGTTCTTCTCGGTTCTCTTCCCTCTCTTTCATTTCTCTTTGTTGGCTGTGTATGTGTGTGTGTGTGTGAGAGAGTGGGTGTGTGTGTGTGTGTGTGTGATATAATGCTTGCTCAGTAAGGAGTAATGTACAGAAATTGCTTTTTTTCAAACCCTGCTAAGCCATGCTCACGTTTTCATAATATATAGTTGTAGTCAACGTGAAATGGATGCAACAACAATTCCGGCTTGTCACCTTCATTAAGTTTGTGCTTGGCGTAACTATTAGATCTAGTCGACTTAGAATTAGCAGTGGTGGTTTTTATTCCTTGGGCTGCGAAGGTTGATCGATATCTTTACAGATTGTGATCTAAATTACTGTATCTACATATCATGATACAAAGTTCAATGAATTTTACTGGATAAGAAGGTCACAAATTACAACTGTGACCCTGCATCACGAAACCGACAAAAAGTCGCCAGACATGGATTTTTAGTTAAGGGCAGATTCTGAAGGAGCAGACTCTAAGCTTTACATTGATGTATAGCTCAATTGAAATGGACTCTCCTAACCTATATCTAAGTATTTGAAAGAGAGCACACACTCTGGAAAAGTGTGAACAGAGAAAAGAGGCTCTGAAGTACAGGGTCTATCCGTCTATATCCAAGCGCTTAATCTTTACCAAACCGTGCTAGCTGTGCGGTGAATGGGGCAAAAACAGGATGGAAACCACTGGAGCAACAACAATGAAGGGATTAAGTTGAAATTGAGCATGTTCTATCAACACATTCTGTCCATGATCAATGCCATCTTTCAAAGCAGTAGCGTTGTCCCTTCAAAAGTGATCAGTCTTGAAAGTGAAGAGTGTGAGAACGATTATCAAGAAATGAAAAGGAGCCTCTAAGACATACCTGATCTCACCACTCTACAAGAAAGGGTTGTAGAAAAACTGCTGAAAATGCACTTTCCCATTCTTTTTATGATCCCAAACTTTAGAATAATGTGGAAGAAGGGTAGCCCTTCCAGAAAATATGAAAAACTTAATATTGACTTGGTTGACCCTTTTCACCTTTTTTGAGTGATCAAGTGAAATCAAGGGGTGCGACTTTTTGTTTGTTTTGTGGTGCACGGTCACAATTATAAGACATCCTCAAGTAACGCTGTCTAATTGAAAAGAATGCAATGTCTACTATATATGTCCAAATTTACATCAGCGTGGTTGCTCTCGGAATCTTCTTTTCTTCGTTTTCTTCCTTCCTCTCTAGCGTGATCATAACATTATTTTCTTTTCTCTCACAACTATTCTTTCCCTGTTTCTTACGGTCCATATAAATGTGCATTTGATAATTACGTCGGATTGTGTCAAAGAAATGTCTGCTTTATTAGCAAAATCACTTCCATATTTTTGGGTTCATTTTCGTGAGTTATTCGTTATTTTGAGTCTTCAATCCCTTTCACGGTTATTCTCTTACTCTCTCTCTCTCTCTCTCTCTTTCTTTTTCTCCGTTGCTCTGTTGAGACTTTCTGTCAATCCAAAATTCTGTCTTCGGGGGAATGGTGTGATACAACTCTAAAATCTGAACTCAGAGGACACTTTTAACAACACGTATGCAATTGCAGTTTCATTGTGAAAATATAGAGGCTTTATTTTGTAGACAAGTAAAGTTGATGCATAACAATGCAGCAATATGCTTGAAATTACAATTAGAATTCACCGATACGAGTGGTAATTGCATGATAGGGTAGGGTATATTATGGGCATGAAACAATTTTACGATTTTACTGATAATGATTAATGACGTGTTTGATGATAAGTTAGATGCGCTACAAAATTTGAATTAATTCGTAGTTGATGAAATCCTACATATTATTGATATTTGCAACGAAATGAAAATAAAATAGACGTGATATTCTGGATTACCCATATGACTTTTTGTAAATACTATACACGAGTGGGAGGATTATTCTTAGACAGATTAAGACACTAAAAGGGCATGTGCACTATTGGAAATAATGACCGTGACCTTTTACGGAATCTTAAGCATTAATTAGTCTTGTTTATAACATAATGAAGTAACAGCACACTATACAACTGATATAACAAGCTTGCATATTGTTACTATTATTGGAAGAGGTATTACTCTTTGTGAGCATGTAACACTTGGACCACATAATTGGTTTATAATTCTCAAACAAAAAGAAAAATAAGCGAAAACAACTGTCAGACGCAATAAGAAGATTGTTATTATTCTTTTTCTTTGTTGGGGGGGGGGGGGGGGGGGGGGCGATTGGGGTCGGTCCTAATCGTGGTTATGGCCTGAACGTTTGAATCCAAATTAATGTGTTAATAGTTCCCCTAAAGCTTTATTCCCACTAACATGATAATATATGCAGAATTTTGCTCTCAATGGTTAACAGTTCTGTGTACAACAAAATGTTACAACTACGCTAAACATCCGATATCAGGCAATACCCACTGGCATGGATTGTATACTAAGTATAGCAGACTTCCACTAATAAAACAGGAAACCGCATATTATACACTGTAATATCATGAAAACGTTTAACACTAAAGATTCCCATCAAAACTATTGCAATGTGATCGAATGCATTCTTTGAGTCGTCACATCAATGAATCTGCATGGTAAAAGAAGAATTCATTCCCGAACGAAAAGGACGAAAACAGCGAGAAATCCAGACAATTCCAATTACTCGTCGAAACATTCCACCTATACAGAGGAAGTAAGAATAAGATAAATGATCAGGATTGATTAAGAAATCCGATGACGTGTCTGATCTACATTAAGTGCGTAAAGATTTGGTCCCTATTCATGAAATTACAAGAATTATTGGGTATTAATACACTACGAATAGACAATGCTCGTTTCAAGTGTGAAAGTCCTGGACTCGTCTTCCTCTCACTTCCCGATTTCTTTGGAGTCATTTACACTGATCTGATTCTTATTAATGAAGTTGTCGATTTTGTAACCCTATAAGACACAACAAACGGTGTTACTTGACCGTTCACTTTCCATTCTCTGAGAAAAATACATGACATACCTCAAAGTTTGCAATTGTAATGATATGGATCGTCTCGTTTCTTATGGACCACTTAAATAGACATTTATTATAGGCCGCATGTGCTTGACGATCAATAGTTATAGTACAGTGCATTCCCGTTACAACGAACACGGTTATAACGAAATTTCGTTATAACGAAATTTCGTTATAACGAAGTAAAACTTCTGGTCACAAAATTATCGCCATTAAAGTCTATGGTACAAAATTCGCTTATAACGAACACGGTTGTAGCGAAATTTTCGATATAACGAAGTTTTTTCCGAGCACCACTGACAAAGAAAAACAAAAGAAATGTGCTCCCTTATAACGAAATGGGGATTCGCTTGGTGTGTCCCTCACAGTTTCCGAGGGGAACTTGCGTTATTGTAATAGAATAATCTGAAATTGATTAACTATTTGTTTTATTGTTCACATAGCTTTCCAGTGTATGACGAGTATTCAACAAACAGAATATCATATATGCGTGGCTTCCTTGTTTTCGTTATATATAGTATTTTTTCGGTTATAACGAAATTTCGTCATAACGAAAGAAAAGTGCCGGTCCCGAGCATTTCGTTATAACGGGAGTGCACTGTATACAAATATAAACATATCAAAATAGTCTTATACAAAACAGTGTTCTAACCATGAAAACACCAAAACCTGTGTAGAATTAAGTAAAAAGACAAATCTTAAATCTAAATATGGTAGGGAGACGCAGCACACGCTCACGCACGCATAAATGTATATATATATATATATATATATATATATATATACGTACAAGACTCGTGTGATGAGCTTCAAGTTTTCAGCTCATCTTGGGGACAAGTTGGTATAAACAGTGCAAGATTACACAGCGTTTATGCTTTCTGCAGCATTGTATAGTCTACTCGTCTATCGCTAATACCTCCTTTGGGGTAGAAAACATTTTTCTTCTGTTGACGGAAGCGACCGACACGATTGCGGAGAGGAAGAGCACGACGGCAAGGAGGGCGTAGGTTGTTGAAGATCGCTGCAAAGGTCCTTGGCGCTGAAAATCTGTCATTATTTCCAATGATACAATGATAAACGAAACACAATGACAAATAAAGATCACTGAACAAAAGACAGCTATATGGGCGGCATGGTAGGATGTTATCACCATGTCGCATAAACTTAACAGGAATTTCACTGCAAAGCGAAACGAACGGCTTGTCTTTGATTGATGTTTGGGGATAGACAAATTCTGAAAAGGCTGTCATGGTAAATTTTCTTCGTTTTAATCGACGTTTTAATTTCCTAGCCCTTCAGATTTAACACTCCTTTCCAAAATAAAAGAACGAATTAATGAAAGTTACCTGTTGGACAAAATTCATTCACGGTAGATGTCGAACCAAGTTCATTCATTCCAATACACGTGACATAAACACAGCCTGGTGGGCTTGGCGATACCGTGAACGATGACGAGCTCGAGTTTGACACTGTCACACTTCCAACTTTGATCTCGTACCTTTCGAGAGTAGGGTAGGGTTGGTCGATGTCGTTCACGCGACAAAAAATAATCAAACTACCTCGACAACTACCATCCAAACTTTCATTGAACTCAATGTCAATGATATGATCACGTGGTGGATCTGTCAAGGATTTTTGAAGAGTGATACAAAAGACTCATAAAAGGATGATGAACACAACGTCATGTCAAAATTACTATTTTATTTTATTTATCCAGGGTAGCTTCTTCAGTGTTTCCACTACTCAATCAGAGGTCCATGCAATTATCATTATCCGAACATTGCCATAGGTACCTATTTTTTACACCTGTATAGAGAGGGACATTGTGGCTGGGTAAAAACATCTTGTCCATGGACGTAAGCACTGGATGGGATTCGAACTGGGGTCCTCTGATTGGGAGTCGGGAGTCGTATCCCCTATGCCACAGCGCCTCCCATACAGTTTGAACTCGAGAAATACGTAGAGAAGGCTGGCAATGATAAAACTAATTCAGATTTGAGAATCATAGTTAAAAAGGTGGACACTAGAAAAACGGAAATAAGCAACAACTGTGGGATAGCTGCCCGGGATAGCTATTGCATTTTCTGTAATTTGAACTAGAAATAACATTTGTTTTTATTGTTATTTCTTACTCGTTTGTTCTCAAATGTGCATTCCAACCTGCAGGAACTATTCAAAGAAAATGTCCAATTCCATGCATACTGTTTTTTCACATGTGATGGCTTACTAGAGGCAAACTGCGGGATGAAATTGCACAGCTTCATGTTTGTAGATTGGACCTATATAATTATGTATACTATGTATTTGTCTCCAAATAACTATAATCACGCATTATTATATGCCACTATAATGCGTGAAATTTCAATGACATTAGAAGGCTAGAAAGTGATAAAAGATGAATTCTTACTTTTGGGACAGTACGTTTTAACAGATGATGCAGATCCGTTGTCATTTCGGCCAATACACGTGACATTAGTACACATGTGCGGTCGAGGAGATAAGGTGACCGACTTGGAGGTCGACAATATTTGACTATCTCTCTTGATGACATAGCGGTTGATAGGCGGGAATGGTTGATTATGGGATGCAATATCACATGATACAGTCAAGTTAGTGTAACCTCCGTCGACCTCCGTCAGAGGTCCCGACTCTTGGAACTCAACCTGTATTGTGCCATTTCCTGGGGGCACTATGAAAGAAACATCGAACATCAAAACACAATGATATTACAAGGAGAAAGACGTTCTTTGTCTATACAGAACACTCATTATGAAAATGGATGTTTTCAAGTGATTTCATTTCTATTGAATGGTATATTTCATTTTTTTAAATATATATATATATATATATATATATATATATATATGAAAACTCAGGTGTTCTTATGAAAACGCTTATGATCATAAACTATTACAGCAGTTACATTCATGCTGTAAAGCAGATCTGTTGATTGGTGTGTATTTGTCATCTAGTGTGCATATCATACCTCGTGGGCAATAGATTGCTACACTCGATGTCATTCCAAGGTCGTTAGATCCTACGCAAGATAGTTCGATGCACCAACGAGGCCGTAGAAAAAGGCGAGTAGTAGGAGAAGATGACTGGGAGAGTGTGACGCCATCAGCTTTGATGACGTATGAATTGATGGCGGGATGTGGCTGGTTCTGAGGGATCACGTGACATTCAATTTGCAAGGAAGACCCCTGGTCACGTGTCTTAATAGTTAACACGTCATCGGCCGGGCCATCTGCGTATTGAAAATAAGTGGACTGCCATTAATCTATCAAGCCAATTGTTGAAACGCAGGGAAGAAATATCAAAGATGCGGTTTAGTGGTAAGACTTTCGGATTCACAATCTTGAAATTTCTGGTTCGAGTACTCAGGCAATAGCATTTGTGCCCTTTATAGGGAAGGCAATAATACCCTCATAGCTGAGTCCTTCGGAAGGGACTGAATGCCGCGGCTGCTTGCCTTGATGCCAGCACTAAATTACTTTCTTTACAGTGTTCACTTTCAAAACAAAAATCCAAAAACCATTGTAAAACGTAATCTTATAATAATAATCGTGATTATAGTAACTGCAGTATGACCCATGGCTCTCTGTTTTGTTTTGCCGATATGCATAAAATCACTTGCGAAGGGGTGAAATAAGAAGCCCATAGTTTGAAAAGAATGTTCCGGGATCATGCTGATGTGTAAAATATCGGAATGCCCCACTCCATTGTTTAAGATTTCCTGAAGGCTCCCATGCTAAGTCATGATTCTGTGACTTTACAATACGATAATTCTAGTAATTCAATGTTTGCATGAAGGAAAAGACGCTCAGTCTTTACAAAGATGACATACCACAAACCAAAACTAGAGAATTAAGAAACAACAACGAAATAATCCCGGTGTACCTCACATTATTATACACTGGGATTTTTTGTCGTTATTATAAAGACAATTTCATCCTTTTGATTGTATACAAGGAAGCAATAAATTGTCTATTATCAAAGACAATAAAAAAAAACTTAATAGCGATGACTGATAACTGTGTAGTCACTAAAATCCAACCGTGTATATTACCAGATTAAACAAGCTACTCAGAGGCCTGAATATTTATACAAAACAAATCAAATAGCTACAAATATGATACGTGACAGAATATATGAAGAGTTTGTTTGCACAAACCGATAAGTCCATTTTTGAAGATTTTGAAGTACGGTCTCTGTCATAAAGTACAAAACAATACCTTTTAAATGATATATTGGTCACTACATATAAAGGTACATTTTTGAAGTTATGGTCCAAAGAAGCACAAATTTTCTTATTATTCTGTCTGTTTTTCTTGACCTTTAATCGCAAATATCTCCATTTGGCAAATATGGACTTATCGGTTTTTGCAAACAAACTCTTCATATGAAATACGTAGATTGTCTGAGCAGTTAACTAATAAAGAAATAAATGGACAAACAAGTTAAATCTTTTATAATTACATAGCCTGTAATAATCAGTTAGGACCACCTGGCCAGATAGCAGTTATTAATGTTGTTCGAAAACTTATGATCTCATGTTTAACCCTATTAAGCCCAAGCTATTTTTACCTATCCCAGGTCCAAAGGGGGGGGGGGGGGGGGGAGGGAGGGACAGATTGTGCTCCCCATGTAACTTTTTATTTGATGTATCATAATAATAATACTAATAAAGGACATTTATATTGCGCAGCTATACTATGATAATATACTCTACTGCGCATTACAGGAAATTCAAACAGAATACATTACTTCAAGAGATGACTTTTTAACCTGGCCTTAAACTCATTAATTGTAACTGCTTGTCTTACAAACAAAGAGAGATTATTCCATAATTTTGGTGCAGCGTACAAAAATGCCCTGTCACCAAGAGTAACTTTTGATTTCCCCGATGAATATTTCAATAATGTTTGATCATCGTCATATTTGGCACATGGGTAGAGCAACATGTACTCTACCTGACCACACATTTGAATTTTCTCAAGGTCACCCATGGAGGGTGGATTTTCCAAAATACAAAGAAATACATTGGGAACATGCTAAGACATGATTTTTCTGTATAATTTCTTTATCCCTAGTATATGTCGTATTATAGACCAACCATTTTCATATTTGCCATACATGATAAGCAAGTGGACTCTTATTTGTTATGGTTGTCATTTCTCACGGTCCCCACATGGGGGCGCTATTCATAACAACATCAAGAAATATTATGAGACCTGACAGTGTGATGAAGTGTTTGGGATAGGTACATGTATAGTTATCACATTTCATAATTATGTGCTTATTTGAGTTTGCAAATTGACAATATGATAATCTAAAGACATTACAGGCTTAACCTGGCTGAAGGAAGCAAAATGACACAAAATAGAAAGGCAATCTTTGGAAATAGAAAGGCAATCTTTGGAAAATACTGTTGTTTTCCATCATGTCTATTATATCTAATTTTATGAATTTGTCACATAAAACAAAGGAAATAATAAGAAAAAGATTTCAAAACCATAATTAATTCACATTTTGCTTCTTCATTAAATTTCAGTCAAGAAACGCCCATTTCATACACTTACAGTAATATTGTTATTTGAAATTGGCACAGAAAAACAAAGATGCAAAACCTGTTCGACATGGCTGTCAGTTTATGGTTGCTATGGCAACCAGCAATACAAAATATAGCTAGATTATACATCAAAATGTTTGCAATAAGATTTTAGGTAAAGTCACCAAATTTGGTTGAAATTGGATTAAGGGCGAAGGAGAGGCAAATGAAAATCGGTTAGGGGGCACAATGCCCCCTTGGGCTTATCGGTTAAGGCGATGGTGTAGTATTGGTAGGGATGAGGAAAGGGCATTTAACTTTTTGCAAGATACCAAGAAACCACTCACGAAATAGTACAAAACATACCAGTCTGAGAGAAATTCAAAGTTTATTTGATAAAAATCGGTTTTGGAATGGCTGAGATATCCCAAAACAAAGTAAAACAATGTGATCCGAATAAACGGTGGGTCCAACCTTTTGTTAGGATCGCTTTGTTTTGGATATCTCAGCCAGGACAAAACTAATTTTCATCGAATAAACGTTGAATTCCTCTTGGAATTATATGCTCTTTCATATTTCATAAGAGGTTTCTCATTATCTCATCAAGAAATGTTATAAACTGAAGTTAGGTCTCAACCGAAACTCTACGATCCCGTTAACTCTTTAACTGATATCATAAAAAAAAAACAATATAATTATTTTGTTAAAGTTTGTATAGTTTCTGGAAGTTTGTCAACTGAGCTAAGATTTCATGTTACAGCAAAAGAAAATTGCTTTACATCTGTAGAAAAATGCATTGATTATTCATGTAACTATAACATCTTGCCTTTACTGATGGGATGCGTTTATTCCACATAACTTTGATAGACCTGGCGGAGTGTATGGTCTAGGTAGTACTCATTAAAATCCAATTTTCACCCTGATTTATTAAAAAGATCTTAATTCTGTAACTTCAATAGACACACACCACGAGTATATGATTTTCTAAAAAAAAAAATACATAATACTACAAGTACTACTCGATCAATTACTGAAGATTACTAAACTAAAGCAATCAACGTTACTATCGAGGACAGTTGTAATTTCATGAAATGAAACTATACTAAAAAAGCAGTGTTTAGTTAAAAAAAGAAGAATGAAATGTGCTTTAATTTCCTAATTATTTTGCCACTGGTAAAGCTTCACATGTCCCTGCAAATCCGTCTTAAAACGTACGTCTTAGTGTTATTCGATACATACGTCTCACGTTCAGTGTGGCTGATTGTTGAGAACCGGAAATGATGCACTGGAGCGTCTTGCCATGATGATCAGAGGAAGGAGTGAAGGTCAACACACTTTCGATGTCATAATATGTTTTGTAGTGATAGCAGCGATCCGTGCAGTAAAAGGGTTTAGAATAAAAGCAGCTGCCAGAGACGCCGATGAAGAACTGAATGTTCCTGCCCCAGGAGCGATGTAACTAGTGTGATGGGTATGTCTCCCAGCATCTTGGTTAGTCTAATCTTACGCCCTGCAAGGTTACATGAATAAACAGTCACTTTTTGATGAGGTTAGTCTAACAAGTTCATTTTTTTCAATCACAAAAACAATGGTTGTGATATCTGTGAAAAACCTTAGCACTCAACCAAACAAATGCGTATGTTAAACATGCATGTATTAATAATTTTGGTATCAAATCTGTTGTATTTGTTTTGAATGCAACACCTCAAAAATAACTCCAAACTTATTCCCCATTCCAAGTTTACAGTAGGCCTCTAACCCTTCCTTGCCATACCGTAAGCATCATAAACAAATACCCGAGCAGCAAGGTAAAAATGGCCGATTATCAAAGAGTGTACCATTTTAGATGTAAGATATTTAGAGCGGACACGTAATCCAATGATAAACAAGCAGCCAAATGGGAGAAAATTCCGTAGCTTCTGATTGTAAGATATCTATTCATACAGGTCCATTTACTGAAGTTACGATAGATTTTTATCTCGGATCATGTCACCTATTCTGCCTACAATACGACAAGCTAGATTAACATTGGTTCTTAAGGATATCTGTAAATTTCAAGGGCATGCTAATCACATCAGTCGTAGAGTGGTCCACGTTGCGTGTATTGTTATCTTCTTTTACGCCCATAACATACCACCATTCAATAAGATGGTGATAGTGAGCTTTTTCAATTTTTTAATTGGAGAAATAGTAAAATACCTTTATTGTTGACATTTTTGAAAACGTGTTTTTTTCTTTGTGTACTGTAACACATTCATGTGTTTTCATCTTTCTAGCAAAATAAATGTTTTACCCGTCTTGTTATTATGTAGTAATAAAGGTTACTTCCGTCGGTGTCGGAAAGGAAATTGAACAATAAAGGTTTCAAACTGGCTTCATCCTAGAGTTTTTATGATCATGATCAACAGGGAAATAGATCTGACATTAATGCTGGTGAAATGATTCCTGTTGCGATGATTGTTTATCAAAGTATCGTCATTTCCGTTTGGAGTGGCATGGCAGAAAAATCCAGCCGCAATGTGAAAAATCAAAACTCGTTTTTGCACAACTAATGTGTCTAGTTCTTCTAAAGGTACTTCGCACATATTAAACCCTTTCATATGCATCGTTGGGCCAATGGAGTAGTGTCTGCCTTTGTGTTTATGTTTATGTCGTCTTTCCTATCACACGTAAAATCTAGCGGTAGAAGTGTATATGTCTGCAGGTCTAGTCGAGTTGATGTTTCCCTGGTAACCCCATCTTTTGTCTTGTCGAGCCTGATTGCTATTTGTGACCACGCCCTCAGTGATCTGGACGCCGTCCAAGAACCAGCTCGCTGTCTGTGATTCGAGCACTCCACTCTCGGTACACCGCGCAGTAACTTGGCGGTTAGCCGTCAGGGAACTTGGTACTGTAAAAGTCACGGCAACTGTAGAGTAAATTCAAACATGCAGACATGCAAATGATTGTAAGCTATTTAAAGTTTGTCACTACACAATCAATATCAATGCAATCATGGATAGAAATGCTATATAGAATAGATAATTATAACTTAGTGAGATATTCCAACAACTTAAGTTTTGTTTTATTGTGCCGTGGTCATGCCAAGTATTGTGTCTCCTTAATATGAACACAGACTGATAGAAACGCTACTTTAATACACAAACGCACTTTATCAATTCATTTAACAATATGAGAGGAAGGATATCTTACCACAGGAATGCGCCGAGAACAGCAACATCCAAACGGTGACCATGGTTTGAGGCGCCATGTCGACCCTGCAAGTGTCCAAATAGTCTGCAAGAACATTAAACGCACACCAGATGATGAGTGAATACATTTACAATTAACATAGACACACAGAGAGAGAGAGAGAGAGAGAGAGAGAGAGGTTATGAAAGTATGGAAATAAAATCAACATTAAAGAAAAAACTGATAAAGCGTCTCCATTGCTATCGCTGCAACCAAGGGAGTGTTATTTGCAGGCAATGTGTATCAAGTTCGTACGTTTTCAAGCCAGATGCCAATAGTCAGAACGCATACAGTCGCTGCCGACTTCCTGTAAATCTGTGGTTCATTTACATCGAGACTGGTCTCATCGTAGACGAGGAAGCGCTGGATGGTGCACAGACTCTGGACACAAATATCACTCCGCCTACTGCCAAGAGCATGCGTCGTTGTGTACTTGTAATCTCTTGCAATTTGCAATTTACATCCTATGAAACTAGATTCTACGTCATTTTGAAAGATTTTTTTTTTTTTTAAATACATATTTGATTACCCTGTCTCTTTGGGAAAAATTCCATAGACTTGAGCACATAAAAACCGGCGTGCCACTTGCAAAAGCTGGCCCATATGTGAGATTTGATACGAAACTGCCTTGTAAACAACATCAGGAACTAAATAATGTCACGTTTTTCGTTTCGAATGGATTCTTATCACGTCAAATACCTTGCAAACGCGGCTTAGGTTTGAAGATTTGTTAATATGATATGAGTTTAAAAGTGATATATCAGAAGAGAAGAATACTAAAGAAAATGTGAGCATTCCAAGAGGTGCTTAGTGAGCTTAGATAGTATGTGTAACTTCTGTTTTTAACAGTGAATGTGAGGAAACTTAACAATTTTCTACAAAATTCAATATCTACTATCAATATGTTGGGGGTTTTTTTGGGTGGTGGGGGGGCATTCCTCATGTAAGTTTTGTGGTTCATTTTACTTAAAATGTAACTAATAACTCTGACAGTGAAACAAAAAAGTTTTTACGTTTCATTTGTTCTAAGACACTATTCCTCAAGTAGTTTCCTCAAGTGTATATAGTAGTTTCCTCAAGTGGAATTAGAGGCTTTTTCCCCCATTTCAAAACTAAATAAAAAAATGTCAGTTTCAGTTACCAGTGGTTTAAACTGAAAAATCTTCTGAGGTATGGGGTGCCATAGATATTCATTTGCTGTCCTCTCAATCTGTTATTTTTGGCATCAGTGATCTATACAGCTTGGATCGAGCATCAAATCATCTATCTCCAGTTTTTGCATGCCCTCTTAAAAACTTATGTACTCCAGACAGAATCTTTAATATGAGTACGTCGATTAACATTTCTGGTGTGGTACTATGCGAACAAGCGATAGAAACATGCCCATTTCCTGACGTTTACAAATGAGGATATTGATGTTGGTCACATGGATAGAAAATTCGTTAGATAAATGGTATTAATTCTTGAACGAAATATGAAAATAATTGAACCAATTCAGGCTACATCGAAAAAAGAAAGAAAGAAAAAATATGTGTCAAAATTACGCAGTTGACTGTACTTCATACACATATGACTTAAGAATAATGGAAAAAAAGAATGACATAATTCGAACAATGATAAAAAAACCCATTGTATATCATCGTGTTAATTCTATTTAGGCGAACTCTTGACGCGTATGATTTGTGATATTGATTTTGTCTATACAGTGTAGATGCCACTTTTTAGTAAATGTTCAGAGGTTACTTTGCAATGTGAAATATAAATGTACTAAAAGAACATAGATATGCAATATATATATATATATATATATATATATATTTGTAGAGGTCCCGCTAATAAACATTTAATCGACTTTTATTTCTATTATATCTATTACCATCGTGACTATTTTTAACATTACATTCTTTACAAAATAAAACATTGATACCTCATTCATCGACCACAATAAAGACTATACGTAAAACTTTACCTGTACTATCATTATCGCTATCTTGTGTTGTCTTACATGATATACAATATCATGTGTAGTATATATATATATATATATATATATATATATATATATATTATACATAGACCATATATTCAGTTTGTATTTTTAAGTATAATTTGATAAAGCGCTACATACGAAGGGGAAGCTTTGACGGAGGGTTATTAACCAGGGAAGAAATAAGTCTGTCATCTACTTCAGTGATGGATAAGGGAATTACTCATAATACTACACAGAACCAGTCAAAAACAAAGATGAAAATATGCTGTTTATTCTTTTTATTTTACTAAAGAAGTTAACAACAAAGTTAGTAAAATGCATAAACCATTCTTTATATTTTTGAAAGAACAGGCTTTTAAGTGCAAATTGAAGATAAGAATTGAATTGGTTTTCACAAAAAGTTCCTGGAATTCTGTGGATTCTTAGCTGTTCATCATATCTGCCGTTTGTGTATTCAACAAAGTCAACTTGAAAGTCTGACTTTGATTCCGAAATGTAAGCTTCATATGAAAAATAAAGCATATACAAAATACAGTATTGGCCTACATCACGTGGTTATTGCTGTAATTCTATTCATTCACAAATTGATACTCTTTTAAGAAACAAATCAATACATGTGACAACAAATATTTGTTCAGCTATATAGTGTCCTTCTGTTGTTTACATGCTTCCTCTGGCTGACTTAAACAAACCGATATGCATGTCAACATCACTTGTCTGACGTGGATGAAGTCTTTGTCTTGTTCGTCATGTCTGTCTAAATGTGTGTAATTTACAAAAATGCTCTGTGTAAACAACGTACAACCAATCATCACTTCCGACAATTTACCATGAAGTTAAAATTCTAATCTATGTACATTCCGCTTATCCTATAATGTTCACAGGGAAAATCTCGGCGCAAAGTGACTAGCCAGCACTCGACATATTACGTATTGAACGCAAGTCATTTTTGCAGCTCCAGACGTTGGAGCTGGCGCTAGTGCATTGTCAGCCAACGCTAAAGTACTTTACACACATGTATTTACAAGTCTTTAAACCAGTTCGCTATGTTTGTCACGATGCTTCTAAACTATGACTGTGAGTGTTACGTCTCTTAAGTCGTGCCACGTGGTAGATGTTGGCTCTCCGGTGTATACAGTCTGCGTGGCGATGCGTTATCATAATTGCTGCCCAGACACTATAATATACAAAATCTACGAGCCTTGTAGTGCATGATATCGTTGTGCAAGATTAGGATCTTCCAGGGTCCTTTTGTGGGGGGTAGGGTCCACTCTCGCTCTGTACCATCTTCACAAGCCTTTGACTATTGGTCCTATGGCTCTGGTTTACATTCCACACTGCGCGTCTTATTCGAGACGAAGAGGTATAGATGCACGGATTGACAGCTAGAGAGATTTGCGTATGGCGCCACTCTGTTGTGTATTCACCTTTTGAATCGCTATTCTCCACTGTGACAATTAAACTGGTCTCACATAAGTCAAGCGGTGTGAAATATAAAACTAGGCCACGAGGCTTGAAAAAAGGGCCACATCTTCACGTACTTGCCACCTGGGTGAGAAAAAGGAGAGAAAGACATTGAAGGGGGGGGGGGGGGGTACTGCCATGAATTGTACTTTTATTTCATTGGAACATTTATTTATTCATTCATCCACATATATATTTATTTATTCATCTATTTATTTATTTGCGGTGACAAAAGTGAAACATCACTAGCTATGCTTACCTTTCATTACGATGGCTAGTAGTCTGTGATTAGCTGTATAGGAAAGAGAAAATTACATAGTTTAATTCTGGTTTCTTTCACATGCAAGAAGAAATGCAGCACAGTGGTCACTAACAGGAGAACCTAAAGCATTTCTAGATCAGACTAAATGAAATGAAAACAGATATACTTCAAACATCAGAAAAGTATCAGTAATCGACTAATAACAACAATGGTGTTTCATGCTCTCTGAACAGAAATGATTGGCAATAACTGTGCTTAAAGTAAATAAACACATGTAAGCCTTTACCTCTATGGGAGAGGAGAGTTGTCTTCGTCTAATGACTGCAGCAACACACACCGCCACTGATAAGATGAAGGCGATCGTCAACAATGCTGCAGTGGTGGATTCCTGGAGCAACACTCCCTCTATAGTTTGCATCTCTGGACAGAACTTATCTGACGAGAGACGATACAGGTTGATGTTAAAATATGATATGTTGATGTCAAAATATCCGCAGGGTCAACATTCTCTGTAACTATAGGTTCAATCTACTTTCGACTTAATTGGCAGGATAAGTCAACATTTCCAAGAGTAGTTTGACATCTTAACGGTACCAATGGCACCTTACATCTCATCTGCATTTCTCTTTCGCCACCTGTCGACCTATGAATGCTTTATATCGACCGAAAATACCCATAATGGTAGCGTCAGCGCCAGCTGTGTTTTGTGTGACGTGACCACCAGGGGAATTCTATGCTCACTGAGCCTGGAAATATACCTGAACAACTGAAAAAAACAAGAAAACAACAGCAACAACAAACAAACTCCCACTCCCCCTCCAAAAACCAAACATGTTTTATCAAACAAAGCGAAAAGAAGAGGCAAATGATGCATTCTTCAAAAACAGAAAGATCAGCTGCAATAAGCGAAAGAGGCAGTCAGACAGAATGACACAAAACGTACTCTCCACTACAAATCCCATGCACAGGTAACGGGAGGCACGTTGGTACTATGTGCTACAATGCACTCCTGCTAGTACAGACATGGGTATAGCAGAATTCCGGATACAACGAAGTGAAAATTCCGGAAGTGACATTATCCGCTTTATATTATTTATTTCTTATTCTTTCGGTAATAACAAAATTCGATATAACGAAAGAAAACTGCTAGTCCCGATGACTTCGTTATAAAGGGAGTCCGCAGTATCTGGTTTTCTTACCTGTACGACAAAATGTCTTCGAGCCTGCAATCAAGTCATAGGCATTCATGACCTCACATGTGATCATGGTGCAGCTATTGAGTACTGGTTTGATAGTGATCGGTGTGGAGCCGTGAGTGGACCACGTGACATTATTCACTGTGATGACGTATGAATGGAAGCCTGTCTGTGGTTGGTACTCTCTAGGCAGGTGACACGACACCGCGAACATGACGTCATTATCATCGCCCAGAAGCTCAGAGACTTTGATTTCAATTACGCTGTCTGAAACATACAATCAAGAGTATAGGAAAATAGGAGTTAACTTCAAGAAGTAGAAGGCTTCGCGGTGCACCACGTATTCTTTCTGGATTATGTGAGTGGCCCTGAAAAGGGCCTACCCAATCCCGACGTTTCGGCAAGCATGTTCTCGCCGTTCTCAAGGGAAGTCTGGAGAACTTTCTCGAATGTCCTTCAATGTCTACGTATGCTCCATTGGTCAGAAAGACACGTGGTTGACATTATTATCACTTTTCTAATCGTTCGTCATGATGTACATAAATTTTGTGTACGTATAGTAGTTAGTATGGGCAATGGGAGAGGGGATGTGATATTTCATGAACTGATGCACAACTTCCCGTATAGTTTTATTTATATACCTTGAATGTACTCTGTAGGCATTGAATTCTGCAATGTTTTTCCTATCAAATTTCTGCAAAATCCCCGAAGATAAAAAGCACTGTAATTTAGACAAGTTATGTTCGTCACATAGGCTATAAGTTATAGGTATACTACAGGTTACAATCAGCTGCTCGGACTCTAACATTGAGATCTTAAAGAGGAAATCCAGTCCAAATGTAAATTAGTCTGATAAAAAAGTAGTAAAATCTTACGAGTTCAACCGTAAAAATTTGATTGAAATTGGATGAAAAATAATGATGACATTTTGAACTTTTGCTAATTTCTGCAAAACAGTTCTTGCTCTGTGGATATGAATATGCAAATGATCGAGTTAACCCTAATCATCATACCCTCACAATTTTCTATTGATCATGTACAAAAAGAAATGACGAAGGTTCTACGTTTCTGTCATTGGAATTTCAAACATGACGTTATTCCTAGATGAATAACTTCAGAATAGTGATAAATTAGATATACTAGGATTTCAGCCACGAGCATAATTGCGCTTGAATGAAAAACTGGAAATGTCAAAATTGCGTGTACAAATTATGATATGGTAAGTTGTGAGGGAATGACATGCTCACTTTGCCATTTGCACAGTATTCATTTGACTGTTCAAGAATTGTTTCCCCCAAAATAGTGAAACTTCAAAATGTCATAACTTTCTTATTTTTCACCCGATTTCGATCAAATTTATACCGTCGAACTCGAAATAATTTACTCTTTCTTATCAGACTAACTTTTGGACTGGATTTTTCCTTTAAGGACTTCAATGGCTCAAAGAAATTGGCGTACTGATCGCCTTAATAAACGCCTCTCACCGAATCAAGTATGTCAAGGACATGAATTATTACGCAAAAAAAGTCATAGTGTCCACGTTGCTATGACTGCTGACTGTTAAATTCCATTGCTTCACTATCTCTTAATCTATAGAATCTCAGGATAATAAATACAAAGCTGTATCAGTGCTTACCATCACCCGTGGGGCAGTATGTCTTTTCAGTCGATGTAGAGCCCACTCCATTTTGACCGAGGCAAGTCACGTGAGTACACTTGTCTGGACGAGGTGCTATGATAAAGGAAGGGACCTTTGACGATGAAACTATCTCCTGGTCTACCTTAATGACGAATGTGTGGATGGGAGGGTAAGGCTGATCACGCGGTTCTACTTGACATGTAACAGAAAGGTTTCCGTCTGGATAGTTGGCGTCCTGTTGTTCCTGAAGTCTGATTGACAGGGCGTCTGCTGCAGGTGCATCTATCCATGTATTGTGATTAGTCAAGTAAAGGTTTTGTGAGATACCTGTATCATATCAAAGCACTTTATAGCCAATACATGCTAATGCACTAGCTTGTGAGAAATCATATCATGGTCACTACTAATTTCCATGGCGTTACTGATGAACTCCTGTATTAGCAGAGAAGACTGAGGAATTGCATTTCAAATGCAACATTCATACTGTAGCAAACACTCCAATCATATTCAGTTTATGGACACAATTCTATGCACTCTTCAGCATAAAAAAGCCCTACTGCACAAAAGCTTCGCTTGAACATACATGTTTAGACAATCGTGAAATAAACACACGCACACAAACATACAATTTTACGTAAATATTCGTTTGAACATATTTATACATCAGTTGAAAATTAACGAGAACGATTTACGTTTTGGACAGTAAATAGACGCTGTCGATGTATTTCTGTGTCCGTTGCTTCCTTCACACGACACGTCCACACACCAGCGGGGGAGAGGAGAAAGGCGAGTTTGAGGTGAAGACGACCTCGACAGTTCGACCCCATCAACGGTTATCTCGTACATTGTGATGGGAAGAGATGGTTGGTCGTGAGGAGTCACGTGACACTCAATGGTAAGACCAGGCTCGACGTCAGGGTCCAATTGATTGTGAAACTTGATCGATATTACATCTTTCTGAAGAAGATCTATTATACAAAATGGATTTGAAAGGTATCATCATTGCACTTTTGGTGTAAGCAGAAGATTTGTGGTTGCTGGACTTACATGATTTTACATTGACGTGCAAAACATCTGTCATTCCTTGCAAAATATGTTTTGAATTACGCAATTCACAATAACATAGGAATGTATCATTCTGGAATATAATAAGATCCATCCACTTTAAATGTGCAACATTCCTGTTTTCCCCTGCTTTCAAGAGATTGGTGAAAGAAAACTGCATTTTGGCTGATCGCTATAATATCATTCGTGCATATATTTTGTATTGTGTTCAATAATCTGTCCATCCCAACTGGACGAAAGTTGATTTTAACACATGTACGTCTTTGTATCACGTATTCGTGATATTTCTTGATGGAAATAAATGAACAATTGAATTGAAAATGCATGCACGTATAAAGTACAGCGTAAAGGTGCTTAGTAGGACCTGAGACAGAATTGTGTTATACCTAACACTACAACTTTGTCCCATTTTCGCCGAGAATCTGCCACTTTCATCACTACCAAATACAATTGTCAAATAAAGTAAAGCCTTTTGGAAGGGGACACTCATCATGGTGAGCCATAATATAAAACCGTTTAGGCTGTTTGTATGTAGTTCGAATATCACAAGAATTCCAAGTGAGAAGAACCAATGAAGCGAAGGACAGGTTCAGTCAATGCAATATTAGAGAGAACATTTTTTAAATAGGGATGCAGTTTGACATTACCTCTGAAGCAGTATATCTCAGCAGCGCGCGATGACCCATACTTGTTTTTTCCTCTGCACATAATGTTCATACACCTCTTAGGAGGAGATTCCACAATCGCTGATTGAACACTCGATGATGAAATCGTCTCACCGTCAACGGAGATCTCATACGAGTCGATTGGAGGAGTGGGTTGGTCACGTGGCTCAATGCGACACGTGATCAACAGATTAACTTCGTTCCCGGCATTCTGCTCTTCAATCTGCAGATCTATGATATCGTCCGCGGGAGGATCTGAGTTGAATATCATGAAGTTAATCAAAGCAAACAATGTGTCCTATCTTAGTGGTTACTTTACAATGTATTGATAAGATGAGAATACGAAACCAATATACATACTATACAGTAACACATTATGAATTGATATGCCACTCGTGCTTTGCTTGAAGGAAGGTATAACGTTTGGCATTCGTTGCATGCAATTCCGAACAATCGAAGCATTCGATTTTTAGTGATCTGTAGAATTATATTCATCCCATATCACTCAGAATTCCGAAATGAAAATTTACCCATAACCTGAAAGTTCTCCGCAAGTATAAAAGCTGTAATTATAAAATGTCGGAGAACTCAATGAACATAAAGTTAGGTGCATTTCTTTTCGCGAGGTCAGCAGTTCCAAGTTTCAACCTTAACGTAACCTGAAAGAGATGCTCGTTGTCATTTGGTGTAGACCTATCTTTACTAGTTGGAGAGTTGCTGTTTGAATTTAAAAGAAAGAATGTTTTTGTTATTGAATATAAGGCACCTTAAAAACACAATACACGACACGATGATGAAAATTGTCACTGTTTCGTATTCATTGTATTTCTTTTTCAATCACATGTGATGCATTCTGCTATTTACAGTTGTCCTATTTCCCTCAAATGCCCCAAATACACACACACACACACACACACACACACACACACACACAAAATAATAAATAGGGCTTATCCACAATAGTTACCTGTAGGGCAAAATTCTTGCACAGTGAGTGTCAATCCATGTTCATTTATTCCAGTACACGTGACGTTAGTACAACTTGGAGGGCGTGGTGATACCACGGCCAATGACGAGCTCGAGTTTGACACAGTCACTGTTCCGACCTTGATCTCATACCTCTCGAGAACGGGGTATGGCTGGTCAACGTCGTTCACATGACAAGAAATTGTGACGATGCTTCGATCACTCTCATCCAAACGCTCGTCGAACTCGATGTTTATGATATGATCACGTGGTGGATCTGTCAACGAATCATGAAAAGGATTATAGGAGAGACTCAAGGGAGACTGCCACTGAGGGAGAATCGTCACATCAAACGTCTGTCTTGAAATCTGAAGTCAAGACATCCATTTGTTTTTGTTTTTTGCTGCCCCTCAGATGTTTTGAACAGTGCATTCCCAACCAATAGCATAAGTTCTTTGCAGGTTGTACACTTTGAATTCCATACACATTCATAATTTCATAGGGTCATACAGGACTTGTGTAATCTTAACCATATTTTTGAGTGCATCGATACCTAAAAAGTATTGAAACACACAGTTCATTTCTGCGTTAAAAGAGAACACATATTGATTATCTTTATGTATTGTAGTTACAGATGTATGATAGGCTGCAATTACCAGAATGAACTAATTGAAAAGAATGTAGCCTTACTTTTGGGGCAGTAGGTTCTAACAGATGACGCCGATCCAATGTTATTTTGGCCAATACACGTGATATTCGTGCACCTTTCTGGTCGAGGAGATAGGGTGACCGAGTTGGAGGTCGATACGGTTTGACTATCTCTCTTGATGACGTAGCTGTTGATAGGCGGGAATAGTTGATTATGGGACGCTATGGTACAGGATATAGTGAGGTCAACGTGACCTCCGACCTCCGTGAGATCCTCCGACTCTTCGAAGTCTACCTCCAAAGCATCACTTGTTGGGGGCGCTGTGCAGAAAAAAGCTATAAACAATACATATCAACTGATTCGAGATGATCTATTTCAGATCTATAGTTTCATCAAGTGACACATTCAATCCATTTTTCTAATGAAGAAAGCAGTATGGCAATCACCCCCTAGGTCATGTTACAGAAAAGGTCTGAATCATGATGTGCTGGTATTGCTTTGCTTTGCTTTTTGTGCATATTTGTTTACCTCTTGGGCAATAAATTGATGTACTCGACGTCTGTCCCAGGTCGTTTCTTCCTTCACACAGCAGTTCGATGCACCAACTAGGCCGTGAAGAAAGGCGAGCAGTAGGAGAAGATGACTGGGAGAGTGTGACGCCATCAGCTTTGATGACGTATGAATTGATAGCAGGATGTGGCTGGTCCTGTGGACTCACGTGACATTCTATTTCCAAGGAAGACCCTTGACCACGTGTCTTGATACTTATCACGTCACTGGACGGGCCATCTGTGAGTAAAAAAAAATGAAACTATTTTAGCCATTCTTGAAACAGCAGTAAGCCAGAACAGGAAATACGTATTGACTTATTTTATTTCGTGCAAGACTCGTGTTAGTTATACATCAAAAAACAAAATCAAATCTCGTCATCCTGTGCTCGTGCAATATATTTATTTGAGCGCAAACCAAGTTAGATCCCTAAATTTAATAAAAAGTATCATGCTATAAGAAATCTTTGCGAATGTTGTATGGTGTAAAGCTATTCAGTTCCTCATTTTTGTAAAAGGAACAAGCTGATGATTTGAAGAGAACCAAAACAGTAAAATCATTCAAATCCTGTTTTCTTCTTAGAAAAGCCCACACGTTCTGTCAAATGAAGATATTCATTTAAAAAACAAAAGAAAACAAAAAACAAAACTAATCCTGATGAAGCCGTGACTTGTATCATTATTAATGCTACCCATTATTGTCATACCATTCCTCAATACTCTATGTACTCATGTTCATTTTCTATCTTAATTTTGTTTGTATTTTGTTATAATTTCCGGAATGAATGAAAGCACTGTTGCAAAATAAAACGAATCAATTGAAAATGACGTGTACCAATATTCTTTTAAGATAAAAGATAAGAGTAATAATGATAAAAATCGCAATAGCAAAACCAGCAAAACTACTTCATGCACATCACAGTAAATGCACTTTAATAACGTGCACACGAAAGTTTCCATGAATTAATTTCGGATGATATTTAGTACATATTACGTACATCCATACGAAGTGATTTACGACTTATAAGATTTGCTGTTCAGTGGGGCACTTTTTTTTTTCTATTCCAATATTTACTTTTCTGTCAACCTTCCAAGTGTGCATGGCTATCCTTTGTTATTCTACGCAATCATGGGAATAATAATCATGGAGCTTTTACGCTAGCTCTATCACATATTGTATGATATTCTACACCTCATGATACTTTTAGTATGTATTTCTTACAAAATGATGAAATAATGATTATGTAATTTAGACTTTGTTTCCGTTGTGGATTTTGTTTCAATGTTCAATTGTGGACGAATGGAAACCAATGTCATTCGAACTAAAGTGAGGTAGACTGGAGTCAAATATAACTGATATTTATGCAGGCGATATTGCCCAATCCCCGAAAAATTGAAGCGTCAAAATCAACTGACTTTGGGATCCTCTCATATATATGCTCACGGCTCACATGAAACATAACACAGACAGAGATATTATGAACGTACTTTTACTTGAAAGTCCATATTAAAAAAAAAGTCGAATATGTACACTCAGCAAAAAAAAAAAATAAAGAATAAGAAAAGAAAGTGAACACCTTTTCGAGTTCATAATTTTCATAGAAGAATTTGATGAAAATTAATGTATTATATATCATATTAAAGATAATTTGATTGGCTATCAAGCTATTAGGTCAATATAAATGGAAACTTTGCTCATCAGTGAACACATTGGTTTTTGTCTTCCAAGGCGCAAAAGTTAAATTTGCAAAAATTGACATGCTGCCTTTCATTTGCAGATGCCCTTCAAGATGACAATGATAAAAAAAAAAAAAACAGTTGAACACAATGAGAGACGTGAATGAAATAACAAAAATAAGTTTTCCCTCTCTTTATCTCTTTTAACCTCAAACGAAAGCATAGTGAAAAACTAAAGAGGGGAAATGAGAATTAATTTTTCTCTCAAGTCAAACCTCAAATGAAATAGGGAGTAAGGGCACAAAGATGATTAAATGAACAGAATATCTTTATTTCATTCTTTAGTTTTGTAATTGAAGAATTCATGAAACAAATTCATGAACAAAATATAAGTTACAATTTTCCTAATTTGAGAAATCTATTCAATTTCCTACCATTTTGTTCAATATTGCTTCTTCTCTCATTTCACTTGATTTTGGATTTAGCAGAAGACTCTTATTTTTCCTCCATTATTTGTAACCTTAATTGATGTTTCGGGCTTCACGGAATCTTATAGATATCATAGGTTTATTTTTGCAACTTAATTTATGTTTCTCATTGTGTTTAATTTGTCTTTTGTTCTTATTGTTGCATGGAAGAGCACTTTCGCATGAATGACAACTTGTTTATTTTTGCAATTTTTACTATTGTGCCTTGGAAGATTGATACAGAGATGTTCACTCATGCGTGAAGTTTCCCCCCTTCATTGACCTAGCAGGTTGATAGCCATTTAAATTACCTGTCATATGGTATAGAACACATTAAATCATAGCCAAGAAAATTGAAAAAGTGTGTTTTGCTGAGTGTACATAATTATAATAACAAATGAAATATTTTTTCATTTGAGGAGAGTATAGATGGTATCCCCACTGACACATCCTCGTTAGACATTTGACGATTCAAAATGCATTGATCTACCATCGAGATCTATCAAGAAAAAAACAACTATGGCAGAATATTATTATTTTGTTATGGTTGATGATAAGTCACACACACACACACACACACACACACACACACACATACACACTGACACACACACATATACACACACATAAACTGGGCAAATAACTAAAGCGACTGTATATATAATCATAATTGGTTACGTACGTCTCACGTTCAGTGTGGCTGATTGTTGAGAACCGGAAATGATGCACTGTAGCATTTTCCCGTGATGAGAGGAGGAAGGGGTGAAGGTCAACGCACTGTTGACATTGTAATACGTCTTGTAGTAATAGCAACGGTCGCTGCAGTATTGAATATCCGTGCGTAGCGACGCCGATGAAAGGTTTAATGTTTTGTGCCTCAGAAACGACGCTTCGTGTGTGATGTGGGTGTCTTCGAGATCATGTTTGGCAATGTTTGGTCTAATCCCACGTCGCTACTGGCTAAAATACTCTAAACAAGGTACTATTGCGTAGAATAAGTCTGCCAACTCCATATAAGTCAAATTACACCAACTACAATTGTGATATATGTCAACTTATCATTCCTCACACCAATGAATATATGGTTAATGATTTTATGTATACCAATTTCGGTAGTATATTTTTGGTACATATTTCTAAGATTGTGCACCTCCCATCATTACCCATTTGGCGCTAAATTCATACCCCATACCGAAACTTCTTATTTCTGCTTACTAAATCACAAATCACAGAGTAGGAAGGCCCAAAATGATTGTAAATAGGACATTTTGTCCTTTTTCCTTAACGCTTTAGAGTACGGACACGCAAACATATGAAAGTCAAGCAACCAAGTGGAAAGAATCACTATAGCTATCGTACTGAATATATTCATCTGTAAACGTCTATAAGTGATGTTACGCTTAACTGAAATTCGTTTTGATTCTATTCTCATTTTCTCCATCTCAGCAAGCCGATTGTTTATTCTATTTGGGGAACATCTGTGATTTCAGAGTCCACGCTAGGCGAACGTAGAGTGGCCGAATTCAGGCATGGTGCTATCTTCCTTTATAGGCCGACACACATTTGTTGCTAATTCGGTAGAAAATCCCAGCTTTTCCACACGTTTTACAATGGGAGGAATGTGTGTTTCTATTCCTAGCGATCTGTAAGTTCCGTTTGCTATTTACTTACCATGCCACATTTTGACATATTCGTAATTTCAAGTAGTAAACAGGATCTTGCACCAAGCTCCATTAAATGCTATTTCCGTCGACGTCGGTCAAGGAACTACAGAATTAAGACAACTGCAGTGGCAATATTTGAGATTTCTTTATTCTTTACGAGCAAACGAAGTATCTAATATGCATACTAGTAAGATGAACTCTTGTATCACAATTGCGTGGCAAAATATTGTCATATCCTTTTGGAGAAACTTAGCAGAAGAATCGGCCAAAATGAGATAAATAAAAACCTATTTTTCTGGGAATCATACATTTAACTCTTGTGAAGATATGACAGTTCTTTATCAAAGGACCTCTGTTTGTCATTAAGGCACTCGCGCTGTGTCCATAATCAATATTCTATATATTTCGTCTTTCCTATAACGTATAGAGAAGACGATTCAACGCTCTGTTTTTCTGCCCAACGAACTTGCAAACACTTCTTCGAAATGAACAGTGAAGCAGCATGCTCTGCTTCATACAATTGCCACTACATACTCGAAAACCTCATCACTAGTTACGGAAGATTTCAGAGTCTTTGTATTTATGATATTGTCACAGCGGTCGTCCCAGGGATGAAAATATGGCAAATTTTCCGTCACACATGCATTTCGCTAGACAAAGGTTACTTCCGTCTTTGTTGTCACCAGATGAAGACTACATCATGGATACTATAACTAGGCAGTCCTCTACCCATACTGTCGTATCTGTGACCGATCTCTTTAATTCGTTGGTCTGCTGTTGAACTTTTACTACTCAAACTCTATGCACACAGTCACACGCACAGACACACACACACAGACACACACACACACACACACACGCACATGTCATGAACATACTCATTTACCTGTTTACTTCATGTGAACAACGGTATACGTTTCATATTGAATAAATACAAAGACACTTACAAAAGATCGTTGATGATCCGATCGACCATTATATTTTTCTTACTTTAATCCACAATATGTAAGTCAATATATAAGTCACATAAATACATGTAGACGAATATTTTCTAGCACAAGAAACTAAACACCAATAGAAAAGATAGATGTTGGATTATTTATCAGCAACATTATTGTAGTCTTCAAAAAAAATAAACACATATTATGAATACATTTTAACTCTAAATTTTGTTAGTTTATGACGATTCTTTATATGACCAAGCAGTAATACCTTTAAATCAAATGTAAATCTATGCGTTATACCTTTTATGTCAGTATGTGAAATAAAGAATTAACGAAAAAACACACTGTCGTTGAATTTGCTGAGTGTAGAAGTTTTCAGATTCTCTAACATCTATTCGGGACAAATCCTTATCATGGCACCACTCAACGGTGCAATCTCGTTAACGTCGAAGTGTTCTGACATGTCATTAAAACATATCAAACTGACAATGACCATGCTGCCAAATGTAGACACAAATATACTGAGCAGAAATTTACCCCTGTCCGCTGACGTTTCTAGAGAGATTTACCACGTTACATATCGTTTGCAGGCCGAAGATTATACGTATAGCGGCTGATGAGCACCATCTTTTCGTAATTACCACATTTCAGTCACTTGTCACAACCGTCCTGTCTCTAATCCGGTCAGCCTACAGCGATAGGTATCTGTAGGTTGACTTGATCGTGTGTTTCCCTGATAACCCCATGCTTCGTCCTGTCGAGCCTGATTGCCGTTTGTGACCACTCCCCTAGTGATCTGGACGCCGTCCAAGAACCAGCTCGCAGTCTGAGATTCGTACACTTGGTTCTCGGTACACCGCGCAGTGATTCGGCGGTTTGCCGTCAGGCTATTGGGTACATTCAAAGATATGGCAACTGCAGAGGAAAGTTCAAATAAAGGGATTTCAAAGCAAAAACAATGATTGTCTGGACTTTAACTGATCTTCCAATAAAACAATCAGACTACTTGCGGGTAGTTGCACGATTGTTTACTTAAAACTTTATTTTAATGTACAAATTATTTAAAAAAAAAAGCAAATTTGTACAAAGAAGTCAAACAAATTATTCATCAAATACATCAACATAGACATTATTGAGTGCTTTATCCATACATAAAAATGCCCTGGTTGAGACAAATATTCTCTATTTACCATGGTTAGATTTCCCTTCTGCCCTTGAACTAAAGAAAAAAATATCTTTGAATAAGGACATAGAAGTCGGTTCAATAGTTTTTACGTGTATGAACCTTGTCGAAAACGTTCACATCAATTGTTTCTGAAAAAAAGAAGAAATGGTTGCACATCAATGACACAATATGATGAGAAATTTTGAGGAAAGAGATCTTACCACAGGAATGCACTAAGCATAGCAAAACTCCACATGTGACTGTAGTTTGATGGGCCATGTCGATCTTCCGATAGTCCGAGTATTCGTCTGCAAGAAATATAAGAACAAAATTAACGGAGTTAATATTGATAATATTAATATCTATATCTTCAGCTATAGCTATATATGTATCATAGTATGTGGAAATATGTATATAATATATTGTATCAGAATGTAAAGAACTTTTGGAGAAAAGGTAGAAAATTCAAGGCATCAAATGTATGACTTCATAAGTGCAAAATTTCAAAACGTGACAACACATGTTCGTCCTTGTAATGAGCATGCAAGACCCTAGAGTCTGAAGTATTCCTACCACGAAGAAGAATCAGGTCAGTACACATGTAGTCACATATGGACCTCTTGAACATACTGGAACTCTTTTGTAGCTGAATTTGCTTTGAGCTCGCATCGGCAATGTGATCAAGCTCTGTGAGCAGACGTGTAGACACATAACGGTGCCGTGTCACGGACTCAAATATCACTCCGCCTAGGGCCAGCTTGCAGTGTGGTTTAGTTCGGTTTATTTTATGTAATCAGTTCAAATTGCTTTAGGAAAGCTGTTCTTCTGCAAATCCGTGAACAATCATAAATAGAACAAAAATACATAATACTGCAGAGTAAGTGGCATGACTAAAGTGACAATCAAAAAAGATAAACCAAAAAGAAATAGGAAACAAACATCTAAAGATAACATTGAATAAGAACAAAGAAGAACGATTCCGGGCAGTTGCTCCATCTAGCAGAAAAAAAAAATATCAAAAACTGGTTTAAAACTGGACAAAGAATCAAAGCCTTTTGAAATTATTAGTTAATAATTCCAACTCTGGACGCCACGAAAAAAAGAAAGTTATTTTCCCAGATTCTGTTTTTAGCTTCCTCTTTACCTTCGTAATTGTAAATGTCATCTTCACAGCATTGAATAATCGTAAGAGCCCGCCTTGAGCCAATTAGGGGTTATTTGAATTTGTTTTGTCTTGCAAAGATACACAAGCATCTCCACATCTGAAGATGCTTAAGCAGTCAGCTGATTAATATTTTCCATCTTGTTATTGTGAACCACTTTTCATTCCTCAATTCTATTGTATAACAAAAGCGATGGAAATTATATGCTCAACAGCTGATGGCCGTATGGTTTAGTTTCGAGGTATACAAGAAAGCGAATTTTTTAAAACATCATTATGACATCGCAACATAATTGTTGTTGTTGTTGTTCGTGCGTGTGTGTGTGTGTGTGTGTGTGTGTTTCAAGCAAAGCAAGTACCTTCGCCGACAAAGGAAAATACTGAAATACAATCTTCACAGAAATCTGTCTACTACTATATTTCATTTCAGTGGATATGTGAAACGTACGAGTTATCGAACAGACATTAGACAACATATTTTGCATGATAGGTGTAGTAACAAAATAACATTGAGCTAATCTTTGAATTTAAATATACATAAAATGATAATAAAGAGAAGCATAAAATGCAGTCTACGAAATGCTGTTGATATCGGATTATTTGTTCTACAATGTAGCCGTGGCTTCTATCATTTTTGTCTTTTCATAGATAAAGACTATAAGAGAAATAACTGTATACAAAATACAAAACACCAAAGGTGGATTGACTGTAGTAAGCAATGTATAGTATGTCAATTAGTTACATTCAAACGTTTAGGCTTAACTGATTTTGATCAAAATTATAAATGGGAAGAGTTATCATTGAGAATCCTGAAAGCTATTTTCTCGCAGTATGAAGATTGTACTGTGCACAAGCTATTAAGAGATAAAATCCAATAGTGCACTACCAGCAATTTGATACTGTGGCCGTAAAATAACAATCATGAAATAACTATAAAGGAACTCATGTGACAGGATGTGAATCAAGACTTGACACTTTGTCAGAGAGCCTCATGAAAACATCGACACTAATGATATCTAGTACTTGAACAAAGCTTTCTCAAAGCAAATATCATCTCTTTCATTCCGTTATAGTTCTTTGTTCTTGATATTTTTTTTTAAACTGAGTCACAAAGTTGTCGGTTACTCACAGAAAATGTACATTCGTAAAGGCGTACGATTATTATGATATCATGATTTCATGACGACGATAAAAACACCATCAAAGCCTTCATCTGCCGTGAAACCTTCTTACACCTTGTCGTGTAAGATCATAAGTGAGTTAATGTTTGCATTTGATTTGTTGTTTCAGCAAGAAGGGTTTTATAACCGATCAAGTGTTCAATGGTGAGTGTTGACTCTACTCCAGGGACCGATTCCTTGTCCTACGACGTTCCCACACTCGAAGGATTGAGAATGAAGAATAATTTTTCCCTCACTGTTGCTGTCGTTGTTGTTGTTTTTTCACATGAGGAAACTATTTACTTGTAAATATTGTAAAGACTTTTGCGTCTTTCGTCATAATTGATCGAAGTCATATTTTGTGTGTGTGTGTGTGTGTGTTTCTGTGTAGACACAGGGGTTTTGTTCATGTTTATTTGCTCTCGTTTATTTAGACATTTTTTTTTTATAGAAAACTATGATCAGAAGTAGAAGCCATCGTTAATTTCTTCGTTCTCATAATGTGATACTTCGTTCTTTTTGGACGGATTCCAAAAAAATCGATCGCGTCACATTTTATTAATCAACGCCGGCGGGAATTGAGCTTGCCGTGTGCAAAATTTGCTTCTGCTCGTGATCAAATCCGAGAAAATCCCGTCCTAGTGAAAACGAGTACGGTACTCGGCCAAAATAGCGTTCGGTCCCGATGCTGGGCAGCGAGTGAGCCAGCCAGCCAGCTAGCCTATCAGCGATCTTGTCCATACGTGTTCAGGAAAGCTAAAATGCTTTGGGGACGGGAGTCCAGATTATTACCATACGAGTCGGTCGTGTGTATCAGCTGCTGCAGTCCCTATACACACACATAAGACAATTTGCGGGGGATGCGGTGACGGGTTGAGACGGTGGGGCCTGTGCATGGACGAAGGTTCAATTTGATATTATGTGCTAACACACACTGTAGTGGTCTTGTTAATCAAGATAAGTGACAGACCAACGCTGAAGGAATTGATACAAGGCAGAAATGATGATATTCACATATTTATTATATGTTTGATAAAAAGAAAATAATGGAAAAAAAAGGGTATAGTGACACCACTCTTCCTCGTAAGTGCTTATGACAGCGTCCAAATCTTCATTGTATTATATATCCTGACACTCTATTCCTAACAGACATGACATCAGACACCGGTCAGTTCTATGTGTGTGTGTGTGGTTTCTGTGTTTTTTTTTTTTAACTCAGTATGGATCTGGCACAACTGACACTTCGTACTTACGAATATGAAGTAACATTTTGTTTTTTTCTTTTGATCAATGAATTAAATACCTTCACCACACAATGAAATCCCCATGTTGCAAATTTTATTGATACCATATTTCCTTGAATGTCTAATTTTATGTTACTATAATATCTTATGAAATGATGTCTAGTCTATCTTGTCATACTGTTCATAAGAGTGTGTGGTACCTGGTAGGAGAAGAAGAGATAAGGTAAAGTCAGGACGCATCACCATCAACATCATCACCATCACCATCACCATCACCATCACCATCACCATCACCATCACCATCACCATCACCATCACCATCACCAGCACCATCACCAGCACCATCACCATCATCCGGTCCACCATGATCACCACCACCATCACCATCACCATCACCATCACCATCACCATCACCATCACCATCACCATCACCATCACCATCACCATCACCATCACCATCACCATCACCAGCACCATCACCAGCACCATCACCATCATCCGGTCCACCATGATCACCACCACCATCACCATCACCATCACCATCACCATCACCATCACCATCACCATCACCATCACCATCACCATCACCAGCACCATCACCATCATCCGGTCCACCATGATCAACACCACCATTCACGACTATTGTTCAATAAATTTGAAACAATTCTAGCTCATTATGAAGAAACAATAACAAAAATACGCAGCAAAGCAATTGTCTTCCATTAGGGGTCGTAAATTCGTTTGTAATAACCCTGAGACAAAAAGCAAAAATAAAAAAGCAACATAACATAAAAACCCCAGCAATAACAAACTCGACAACATAATTATAACGGTTTATTTTACTAACGGATTTTGAAGAGTAGTTAAAACGTGTTACTGGATCATTTCCCATCCCTTCACATTTTCTTTTTCACGCAAAACAACAACAACAACAACAACAACAACAACAGCAGCAGCAGCAGCAACAACAGAACACTAAACAAAGGAAAAGAAAGTTTACAAACATCAAGAGATAAAACACGTTTTTCGTATTATTTACTATAATATGTTTATTCTTTATGCATCTATCAACTTTGATATTTCATAATTGTGACCGTGCACCATAAAACCAACAAAAAGTCGCACACATTGGTTTTACATGAAGAGTCAAAAAAGATGGAATGGGTCAACCGAGTCGATCTTGTGTTTTTCATATTTTCCAAAAGAGCTATCCTTCTTCTACATTATTTTTAGTTTGGGATCAACACATGAAAGGGAAAGTGTGTTTTCAGCAGTTTTTCTACAACCCTTTTTGGGGGGAGAGTAGAATGATCAGGTACGTCTTAGAGGCCCCTTTTCATTTCTTGAAATCATTTGCACACTCTTCACTTTCAAGTCTAATAACTTTTGAAAGTATAACGCTACTGCTGTGAAATTTGGCATTAATCATGTACAGAATGTGTTTATAGAACATGATCAATTTCAGCCTCATATGATAATCCCTTCATTGTTGTTGCTCCAATGGTTTCCGTCCTGTGTTTTGTCCCTTTCATCGCACTTTCTTAGTGCGGCTTGGTTAAGAGTAAGCGCTTGAATAGAGTGTGTACTTTGAACAGAGCCTCTTTTCTCGGTTCACACTTTTCCAGAGTGTGTGCTTTGTTTCAAGTATTTAGATATGTTAGAGAAGTCCATTTGAATTGAGTTATGCATCATTTTAAAGCTTAAAGTCTGCTCTTTCAGAATGTGCCCCTAGCTAAAAAGTCATATCAGTCAACTTTTTGTTGGTTTTGTGATGCAGAGTCACATTAGTCATGTGGATACGATAGTATGACACATTATAATTATCATGTATTAACCCTATTTGCTCAACTTGCCATTGCATTCATATAAATACACATCTTACATTGTACGCAGTATACTGGAATATGCACATCCTTCGTCGATTTCTCTGCTTCTTTTTCTTCTTCTTCTTTCCGCAAAGATACATAACCAAACACGTAAATATTTTTCAAGCAACACCTAACATTTCTACTATACAGCTTTTTGCATGCGCAAAGTTTAATATAGGTTTTCCCGCCCAATTTCATCAGATTTGCATTCGAATTAATGACAAGGCGTTCAAAGTCAAGGGATTTTTGTCACTGCTCTACTCTCACGGTTCATTTTAATTCTTTGAGTATTCAATTGCATTTCATGCCATTCCTTTTAAATTTTATTTCATTCAATTTAGAGGGAAATTCATTCAATTTAACGGCTCAAAGTTGGCATTCAATTTCGCGCCAGCTGGATAGACGTTCAAATTCGCACCAAATACCAGTTTCAATTTCATTTATGGGCACACAACTTCGACCTTTGAACGTTCAAATTCAATTAGCATAACCAAATCCTGTAATTCTATGCAATTCTTACGAATATTCTTACGTAGATGAAGACAAATTCATCAACGTTCAGTGTTGTCATTTCAATTTCAGCATTTCCTTTTCATTTCTTTTTTATTCGGCTAGTTTCACTTTATATCCCCATCCAAATGGATATCACATTACTTTACAGAATGGTTAAACTCCGACTTTGCTTACATAATGAGAGATCACATGAAAACATCGATATGTCAAGTGTGATTACAGTCGTATTACACATTTTGTTTTCAGTCACGTTTGAGGTTTGAAATGTGGGTGAGATACACTACATTGGGATATTCTTTCTTTCATAATTTTTTTATTCATAATTTCAATGTTCAGTCTCTCAGTCTCTTCAACCGTCGATCTGTTAACGCGCCAGCCACCTTGACATGTACGTCTGAGAGTGGTTGTACCTGTGTTATTCAAACAGATAGAGAATTTAAAAAGAACATGAGCAGCAACGAAATACACTGCTCAGATGCTGTAAATGTTTACCTATTCGTTAAATAGAATTCCTTAATGTTCATCGCAGCTGGGCTGGTGTGAATCTGAATGCGTTTCACGTGCATTTTTAATTTGAACGCGCTGTTTACACGTTGATGTGACAAAATCAGGAATTCGAATGCTGATGAAATTAAATTGAATTAACTACTGAGCTTTTTGAATGTTGATCTCGATGATCATTCAAATTCACTCGGAAATGAATGCTCGCATCATTAAATCGAATGCAAATCTGATGAAATTGGGCGGGAAAACGTATATTATTTACGCAATATTTGAGAAAGTGAAAATTGCGTGGAATATAATATAAACATCATTTTGTCGGTTAATTTACATTATTCTACAAGTATACCACATACAACACTATATGACAGACGAATAATATGATTATCTCAGTCGATTTTCAAAAAATCTAAATTATATATTTCCTACCTACTTGTATAGACGCAGTATAGATATTTCTACTACACCCGATAGATACATCATTGTCCGCGACACATTAAGGGAGAAGAGAGATGAAACAAACACACAAAGTACTATTCTTAATATTCTCCCACTTCTTCAAATTCAGTGGGAGCGAACATTGTCAAATTGTCAACTTTTTTCCCCTTTGACATATCTTGCTGTATATGGCTTTAAAAACCTCAGTTGGCGGGGCACTCTTTTTTTCCCCCAAAAAAATATATATCTTAACAAATACTAATGAATGCTTTACCAATAAGCCAGTTCGGAGATAGCTCATGTGCACATGGGTACAAATGACCGTTCATTTTTCTCAGTTGATTTGGCATTTCACTCAATTCAAAGCGACATAATGCAGCAGCTTGCCAAACATGGCAATTTATAGAACTCGTATTCTAACAAAGAATGAATCTGTGTAGATGAAGTGACCAGAATGGTTCGTCAATCAACACTTTGGGAAGCATCCATTTCATTGTGCTGTTTTGAATACAAACTTTTTCTGTTAACATTGCCAAATACCAGGTTTGCTGTCAGGTGGATATACTGGCAGGCACCATTTTATAAGGATTACATGAATAATCATATTATTACAGATGCTTATCTCAGTGAATTTAAAAACCAAACTGTCTCTCGGTACAAATATGACCTTTTTCTGCTCATGCTCAAACTGGAACCCCGAACTGGCATATAATTGAACTTGTCCTTTAATTCTGATTAATCAATCCCAAAATACATTTTTTCCAAGCTTAAATTGTGTAGATCAAGATGAGAAAAATACTAATGCTTTCCCATATAGGCTTTATGCTTGACACACATACACACACACACACACACACGTATATATAATATATATACTATATATATATATATATATATATATATATACATAATATATATAATGTGCTTACAAATCACTTCCTCCTTACGACAAAACGAATTTAAATTTCCATTTGTGAGCCGAAATTTGTAAAAAATTGCAGTAATCTTATTTGAAAATAAATCAAAGTGGGACTGACAATACCACTTTTAAGTCTACTGATGAAATATCTTTTGTCTTTTTGAGAACAATCACGAAAATGCTAAGTTCTTATGTTCCTTTCACCAATAAATCTTTGTTTTGTTGTGTTTTGTTTTGTTTGTTTGTTCATTTTCCATCTGAGAAGATGGCTGGATAGCCCACATTCAGCTACGTTAAGATGGTCTTCCATGGGGTCCAGTTGGATGTGAGGTGGGACCACTTCACCGGATTAAACACCCTGCTCTTTGCGATGAATGAATGAAGCGGGATCTTTTACGTGCATGAGTTATTACTCTCTCATACACGGGACCTCCATTTTATGTGCTATCCGAGGGACAGAGTGTTTATGCCTCTTGCTAGAGGGTACGGTATGCTTACACACAACATTGCTAAGTCCAGACTCGGGTTCGAACCCGGGCCGCGTGATCGTGAGGCAGACGCGCTACCGACTGAGCCAACTCTCCGCCTGTCCATTTTCTCAGCTAATTCAGAGTAAAAATCTTTGGATGCAGTTTTATCTTGATAGATTTCTTCTCGTTTCTCATGAAGATATACATCCCATCGCTGTTTTTAACTTTATCTTTATCTGACTCTCTACCACCTACATTTCTTTTCTACGCAGAGGGGAGTGTCTCATTTTTTTTTCGAATACTCAAGACATCTAAGTAATTCATGCCTTTATCATAAAAAAATAAGCCACAATTTTTTTAAACTCCTGTTCCTATGAATTTGATAATAACGTTCCCTAAAGCTGTTTCTTAAATTTGGACACCGACTTCTATACCCTCGGCAATTGAATGATACAGGTATGCGTATATCTGATACTTAGTTTTCAGTAGTCACTTGATATTCAGATACATAACTGTACATGGTACACATTAACAAGGCGCTTTTTCAAAGCACTTATATCATCAGAAAGTGATTAAAACATGTGATTATCATAACTTATATATTGTTCAATAAATAAAGGTAGGACCCATGTATACATGTACTATTCAGAATTAGTAACTGTAAAGCATGTCATTACAGGACATATTCTGCAAAACAGAGGCTTAGTGATTTTGTTAGGAAAACTACGTATCTCGAGAAAATCTACTGGTATTTGAGTTTGAAAAGGTTTTGATTATGTGCTTATCTGTGTGTGTGTAAATACAAATAATTACATTAATCACATGTAGAAAGGGTATCATGTCAAAATAAATGAGATTAGGAAAAATGGAGGATATCACTGCTCCAAAAGCAACTTAATCGAATATCTTTAAAGTGCGGGAACAGACACAAGCCTACGTGGATTTTTTCCCCCTAAATTACGGCCTTACAAGGTATATTCCTCGAGCACGTGCTGTTGAGGAGGAACTCGTTTTAGAAATGATAGAATGTTGTATTGTGACGTTGGTCAGATTGGGTTCGCGCCCGGGATCTATCGTGGAAGCGCCAAAAATAGCTTGTTCCATCCAATAGAGGGAGCCCTCGAAAAACTGTGCGTCAAAAAGGTACCTCCACTCCGTGAATGGGGGAGGTGTAACCTCCACTTGTGTCTCGTTGAGCATGAAGAAGATGCGAAAGGCTAAACTGCTGTCCAGTGTCCTTTGCTCGGTTGAGTTGTCTAACATGTAGAACAACCATTGCCCTATAAAAAGAGATTTCGAAAGAGATAAGGAGTGAGACACACAAACAGAAACACACACACACAGACACATACACACACACAAACTGAGGACACGAATACAGAGAAAAATTTCGTTACTATAACTTAAACAGACACCACATGTAATAAATGGGCGCATTAACGCTTTATGTGCCACGTTCGCACGTCCGACTCAGTCGACGGCGTGCCAACTTTGCATATTCTGCTCAACAAACAAAGTCGCCAAAACCGATCGCTAAATCGCTAGACACTGCTTATCCCGCGGCACAATGAAAGCGTTTCTCGTACTTTTGTTCCTCTCATATACAGCTTGCATTCTATGTGGTGATTGACTATCAAGCGGTGTTCCCAACTAGATTTGCTCGTACATTCTAAGTTTCTGTCACGGTTTTATGTGCAAAAGTCATGCCTTTACAGTAATGTAGCAACTGGTCATTCAAAAGAAAAATTGAAAATAGATTCGTCATACAATTTATATCGAAACAAAGCTTGGCATTCGTCGTTAAGTTTGCTTACTATTATGCCCATCTTAACAGAAATTTGAAGAAGTTATACAAATAGGAAAAACAGAATTCTTTCTCAAAGCATGACTACCTTCGTGTCTCAGATAAACGTGGCACACAGGGGGTTTCCTCCATGGCACACAAAGAGTTAATAAGTTAGAACACATCACTCAAGTCTGAGGAAAATCAAAAAATCAGTTCTTAGGTTATGAGTTCGTTAATTTTGGTTAAAAACTATTATCACTTTGCCGTCATCTTGGCTAGCTGAGTAGACTAGAACACCCTGTGATGTAATCATTGGGAAAGATTCTAAGAAAATAATATCCTAAAATAAAATTCTGCTAACAATGCTTCTCCTTTTTATATGAAACGAAAAGTTCACATGCTTGAACTTGTTCCCGGCATATGTACATAAGAGCTATTAAAGTGTTGACCCATCCGTACTGAATGAGAGGAGTAAGTAACTCTTTTGTCATGCTATAAAATTGAAAAATTATTTTGTAGAATTCTCCTTATCGTTCTTCTTTTGCCTGCTTTAATAACAACATTTAATTCTTCTATCGTGACTACACAAAATGTGACCCTGCACCTCAAAACAAACAAAAAGTCGCCAGACATGAATTCTTAGTTAAGACCATATTCTGAAAGAGCAGACTTTAAGCTTTGAAATGATGTATAACTCAAATCAAATGGACTCTCCTAACCTATCTAAATATTGTAAAGCAAGCACAAACTCAGGAAGAGTGTGAACTGAGAAAAGAGGCTCTGAAGTACAGTGTCTATTCAAGCGCTTAATCTATTACCAAACCGTGCTGGCTGTGCGATGAATGGGACAAAAACCAGGAAGTAAACCACCAGAGTAACAACAATGAAGGGATTATCAGAATAAACTGAAATTAAGCATGCCTCATTAACACATTCTGTCCATAATTAACGCCAACTTTCAAAGCAGCAGCATTATCCTTTCAAAAGTTGTTAGAGTTGAAAGTGAAGAGTGTGGACAAGGTTTTTCAGAAATGAAAAAGGGATTCTAAAGACACACCTAATCACACTATTCTACCAAAAATGTTCGAGATGAACTGCTGAAAAACCACACTTTCCTGCTCGTTTTATGATACCAAATTTTAGCATAATGTAAAAGAACACCCGCTCTTTCAGAAAATATGAAAAAGTCAAGTTCGGCTAGGTTGACCCATTTCACTTATTTTCAGTCCTCAACGCAAAATCAGTGTGTGCGACTTTATGTTCGTTTTGAGGTGCACGGTCACAAATAATCCCTTGTTATCTTTTTTTTTTCTGAGCGTATCCAAGTAATTTCAACTAAAATAAAAATTGTGCAAAGGGTATCATAGAATAAAAGACACGTATTACGGGGGGTGGAGCGTTTTCGAAAGTGTGTGTGTGGGGGGGGGGGCACTTCAGGGTTTCATGATTTAACAAGCAAAATGGAAATAAGGCTTTCAGCGCACTTTTTGGTGGGTTTCTTCAGCTGACATGTAAAAACAAAAAACAACCCAAAACAAAACCCAAAACAAACAAACAAACAAACAGTAACCTGTCACGCACCTGTTGCGTCAATGGTCAATACGTCGCAACAATGGGAGACCTGGACCACGAGGACACGTCCTTCATCTTCAAGCAAACTCTTTTTAAAGATGCCCTCATCCGTGCTCCAGAACAGGTACCTAGAAATACAGTAGAGATGAAGACATAATGTTGTTGCTATTCTGAAAGGAAGGGAAAAAAGACATTATGTAAGATGGTGATGACTCTAAGAGAAATTCACCCCCATGTAATCATACGCGGATACATTGAGTATAGAATTTAATCGTGAGGAAACATTGGAGAACCTCAGTGAAAATCAATCCACCTGTTAAAAGTTATGCCCCAGTCACACAGTGCCTAAAGGCCGTGTCACACCAGCCTTGCGTGCGACTTGCAAAGAACAATTTTGACTACCCGGAGGTCCCCGTAGATGATCCGCACATGACAGTACCTAGCATGTACAGTAAACCTCGCATGAGTCGAAGCTCTCGGGACTGACAAAAATGCGTCGACTTAAGTGAACTTCGACTCTCGCGAGAGTCGATTTTTTTTCGACTCACAGTTATGTACATGTATTACAGTACATTTGCATTCATGTGTGTGTGTGTGTGTGTGTGCGTGCATGTTTGTGTTTGCATTCAAAATTGTCTGTTCTTGAAGATAATGTTCTTATTTTGTTCTAAATTGAACATGGAATTTGTATCAATACTAGTAGTTAAACGTAGTTCTGAGAATATCTGCGCTAATGTGGCAATGTGCATGTGCTATGTCTATGGTGCAGCATAGGTAGCCATCTGTGTCAACCTACCCTGAGAAAAACACTCTCCCAGGCCCATCCCACCTCCATTGAACAAAACTATACAACCAGCCGGGGCACGCACAAACAAGCTCCGCCCACTTGGCCTGTCACTAAAATATCAAAGCAGCGATTGGTTGACCAAGGAGTTCTGGCTTGACATGGATAAAGTATGGATGTGCTGTGTGTATGAATAAAGTACAGTGTATGGATCGATGTGCTGTGTGTATACATGTATACCGGTACATGTGTATGTATTCGACATGCGTGCGGAGCGGTACGGTGAGTGTGCATGCTTTACCTGCAGCAGGTCAGGTGTATCTCAAAAGTAGTCGCCCGGAGGTGCGCACGCATATTTTTTTACTCGTAACCGTATTTAGGCCCTGTCACACCTTTCCGGGCAAGCTACTCGGGCTTGTTACGTGTAGGAATTTTCTAGCATACCGGACATTCCTGAGGGCGGAAAAGGATTTGTGCGAGTCAGCGCATGTGTCTTACTTGTTGGACGCGTTAAACTTGCGAGTATACTGTGTGACCTTTGTACCAGTCGCGTGGGGGCTGACAACTCAGTGAAGGAATTCCTCTAATGGAATGGCTGAAATCTCACAGAATTTCATTATCTTGGCTGCATACGGGACTGCGAAGTACCTGCGTGGGAATTGCCTTGGAAGTACTGCCGCTAAGGGTCTCCTACTAGCGTTCTGCGTGGACCTCTACGGGCATTCCGGCGACTCACCCGGAAAAAGTTTTGGTCATGCTCAAAACTTGGCTGCGGTTGAATCGGACTTGCGTGAGCACCTCCGGGCAACTACGCGCTAGATACTGTCAGGTGCGGACCAACTACGGAGAGCTCCGGGGAGTAAATTTGTTTCACCGTAAGTCAAGCCGCAGAAGTTCCCCCGTACGGTATGACAAGGCATGAATGGAAATTGCAGACATTCTTGTTCGCCCGCTGAAAATCTTCTACGTGCTGGAAACTACCTCCTCGCGACAAGCCCGCGTAGCTTGCCCGGAATGGTGTGACACGGCTTACGATGGGTTACGTCCGCCGCGGATAGATACGGATGAGTGGACGCAGGGGGACGCAGCGTGGACGCAGACATCCGCAGAGTCGTATGTAGACCCAACTGTCCGTAAATCATCCGTAAAGAAACGCAAAATGACGACGCCAAGCCTGCAAAATTCTGAAATGTTCAAAATTTCGCAGTGGGATTCCACGGATGCAGACTTACACATGTAACCGTAACTAAACGTAACTATCTGTAACTGTACATAACTATCCGTAGCTTGGATGCAGACCATTCGCAACAAATTTTACCTCCCGTCTATTTACGTTTATTTCCGTCAACCGTAAGTATCCGAAATTAACCGCAAGTTAACGTATCACAACATTTACGTCCGCCTACGGAAATTTACGGACAGTTACGGATGCTGCGGACAATTGCGTCCTTTGACGTTTTCCGTTTTCTACTCCCATGCCATGGGAGTAGAGATTCGTGGGGAAAACACACCACACGTGTTGCTAAGCTGCAGCGCATGTACCTGATTCAGAAGGAATACTGCAATACAGTCGGAGCGGTGGAGTGGCAGAACCGCATGCTCGAGTTATGGAATTTCTCCCACAAATGGTCATTTTTATAATAGGGGCACTCACATACAGATGACATCGGTTGACTCTTGGTTCTAAACTTATCTTTCTTGCACTCTTTGAATGCATTTTATTCGAAAAAAAGGTCAATATTTTGGGTAGGGGATGGGGTGACAGCATTTTATTTACTTTTCTGGCCGGGGAAGATGTGGGGCAGCGATAAACTATATAAAATGAGAACGACTGTATTTTAATTTTTTATACAGTCTTATCACTTGGAATGGGATGTGTATTAAATTCTTTATATTGCATTTTGTTAGGGGAGGATTTGTTCTAAAATCCAGATGTTTATCTTTTTTTTTTATCTGGAAATTTATCAAGCATTACTTTAGTTTATTAGTTTCCTTAACATAATCCAGTAAGTCATGACTATCGATGCACAATTACAACGAAACCAAAGTTTGTCTATTCCATAGATGACTGTAAATTATATTTCTCACTTTATTGTTTAACTTATGGATATATATTGTATTTCATTTGTTGTATAATTGTGTTATGTATTCATATTTGAGTTGCACAAATTCAATTTAAACTACAAGTTCAAAATTTCATTTTTTTATGTTGCTGTAAAACAAATTAAAGGAATACGATAAGTCTTCACAACTTGTACATGATATAATTTCAGTTTCCCCTAGTGTACAATATAAGACAGTCCGATATGTGATGACCTTGCTGTCATAAATACACTAACTGAGCAGGGATCGTCAGAGAAAACCACATTGTCCATAATCATTAATAACAAACTGTAACTATCCGTAACTATCCGAAAATATCCGCATCTCTCCGTAAATATTCGCTACTCTCCGTAGGTATTCGGAAGTATTAGGAAGTTTACGCAAGTCGAAAGAACAAATCACATGTCAACTCGGAAGATTATCCGTAAGTGAACGCAATTGTCCGCATCTGGTCGTATTCGTCCGTATCGTTCCCCTAATGTTTTGTAAAATTTTCTGGTGACGGCAAGGAATCCGCAGGAATCCGCAGAAAAATGGACTTTTTTGGACGTAACGCCGGACGCAGAGCATTATGTGATTGGGGCCGTAGGACTTTTTTACAATTTGCGTTCAATAACTGTGCCTTCAGGGCTGGATAAGTTGACAACAACAATTCGTGATATGACCATAACAGAATGGTTGCACAACACACATGAGTTCCTCAAAGTAGGTGTATTATTTCGTGGAGAACATCCGAAGTTTCGTAAAACTTAGAAGGAGACCAAGCGTCCGTTAGGGCTACATACGTTGGTGGTACATTCGGGTCAGTAGCTTGCCCGGTAGTTTGAAGCAAATGATAATGATGATGATAATGAATAACACTTTTATAGCTCTTAATACTTATGGTTCTAAGCGCATTATTCCGGAAAATATTGAGGTAAGATACAGCATTATGTACATATGACATAAGAACAGCAACAACAAGAACAACAAAATTAAGATTGAGTAAACAGAATAAGTTTTTAACGATGATTTAAGCTTAGCAACACTTTCAACATTACGAATATGGGATCAATCAATCAATCAATCAATCAATCAACCAACCAATCAATCAATCAATCAATCAATCAATCAATCAATCAATCAATCAATCAATCAATCAATCTGTTTTGGGGGATTTTCAAGTTAGATTATTGCATGGAGTAGTGTACACAAATCATAATCTATTTCAATTTAAATTTGTAAATGATGATTTTTGTTCCTTTTGTCATAAAGAGGAAGAGACGTACGTACAAACATCTATTTTATACATGTGAATTCTCTAGGAATGTTTGGGAAAAATGCAGGGTTGAACTGGAAATAGATTTTTTTTCTTTGGTATAGAGTTACCACATAAAGGAAAAGCTCAATTAGTTAACAATGTTTTAATTTTGGTGAAGAAATTACTTTTTTTTTAGGAAGGACCACCAAGGGAATATTTCATTAAAAGGTTTGTAGAGCAAGATAAATTAGAAGAAGAAAAGTTAGCAGTTATACGTCATACATTCTCAATACATTTGCAAAAATAGGAAAACTGGAAAAAGAATTGAGATTTTGTTTTGCTTTTGTTTAATAGAGTAGGGCCTCCTGCACATCCACCAGGAAATGCCTTTTCATGCACTAGTATTGAAATATGTGTTATAATGTATGTCAGGACATACATGTTTTAGTTGTCTCTTAGGTTTTGTTGTGAGGGGGGGGGGGGGATTTGGAAAGGGGAGGGGGAAATGGGGTAGGGTAGTAAGGGGGGAGTGGAATGGGATAAGGGTGGTCTGGGCGGTTTTTGTTTTGTTTTGTCTTTTTTTTTAAAGAATAAAATTCAATCAGTGGATATCGATATTTAAAGTTGGTTTGAATGAATGTTGAAAAGAAAGTATTTAGGTTTAGTGTATTAGGTAATACAATTCGTAATGTAATGAAGGAATAAGATAAAAAACGTGAATGAGGGGTTAGTAGTGTAAAAATAGTATGAAAAAAAGAGGTGTGTATGCGGATTGTGAAAAATGTATCAGAGTGTATCAAACTGTATTAAATCGAAGTGAAGTTTTGGTATAAATTTGGTTTCCATTGACGAAAATGATCATGAAATTGATGTAAAGAGATTTGTATAAATTTGTTTGTACATTGTGTTACCCATTGATGAAGATGAACAAATTATTTAATACAAAACAAAAAAAAAAAAACATCACTCAAGTAACCACTGATTCATCGTAACATACACTGTTAACAAAATTTGTTACAATGAAGGAACTCTGAAAATAAGTCTTTGTCAGGTTTGGCAGAAAATATCATTGTGATGTTGCTGGACAAATCTGTCATTGTCCCATACATCACTGCTTACTCATATGCATAACAAAATAATGCTATGGTAATATGTACAATAATGATGGTCAAAGTTGTTCGTACAGTTAAGCGAATGTGGTCCATTCATGAACCATGATGTATGTATAGGTGTGACTGACACCAGTACTGTACGATCTATGTACAGGCATGGGTCCATAATCCATGGTAGGCCTACGTTCTCTATGTGGGTTCATGCATGTCACTCCTATTCACTCCTATTACTTGATACTGTGTGTGTGTGTGTGTGTGTGTGTGTGTGTGTGTGTGTGTGTGTGTGCGTGTGTGCGTGTGTGTGTGAGTGTGATTGTATTATGTTATCCTGATGAATAATGTGATTTCACTTCAGAAAGAATTATGGTGTGGGTATATAGAAGCAGTAAAGTCCCCATGTGATATGCAATCTGTAGATACATGTATGGGCCTAATATTTCAGCTTCTTACAATCCTACATGTTTTTCTTTATCAGATATGTCCATCTGTAGATATCCTAACCTGGACCATGAGTGAAGCAAAATTACTTCAACAAGTACATCTCTTGTGGTATTTTCAGCATGGGAACGTCCCTGAATGCGTTCCTGTCCATGCAGGTGCTGGAATTGTGAACATTCTTCACCTGAGCACTCTCCTTTCTTTAGGGTAATTTTGTTAGTTCCCTTCCAAAAACATGTGATGAGGGGGGGGGGGCAATTCTGTTAGCCTCCCTTCCAAACCCTTGAATAAGGGGGTAATTTCCTGTGATAGATGGTAAAACTCCTATCCTTTTTCTATTCGTAATGAAGCTTCTAAATGTATATAATATTAATAGATATAATCTTGCAATTTTTATGTATTAATGTGTTCAAAAGGTTCATTGCCCTTTACTATTTCTTCCAAATTTGTATTGAATAGTAATGTTTATGCTTATAACACCCGTCGTGCTAATGATTATCATTTATGTCATGTGAGAACAAATATTTCTAAGAATACAGTTTTTTATAAAGGTCCATTAATATCGACCGAAATACCATTTGATTTGAAAATGAAACCGGCTTTGAATAGTTTTAAAAGGAATTATAATTTTTCCTCCTGAATTCATATTCTCATTCAGAATGATTACTTTAATTGCACTTATATATGTCTTTTGATTTGTTCTTCAGTCCTGTCCTTTTCTTTTCCTCCTTAGTTTCGTTTCTATACTCCCGATATATTTTACACATTAGTGTTATGTTTTCTAGGGGTCAGCGATTTACAAGGCTTATTGCTCTTCTCTGTTGATCCCCCATTCGCATGAATTTACGCATCGGCTCTTGTTCTTGTTGTTTTGTGTATGTGTGTATATTTCTTTTGATATTCATATATTTGTATCTATGTGTTTTCACTGTATGAATTGTTTGATGATTTTATGTCGAATGGAAATAAATTTGAACTTTGAACTTGAAGTATTTCTAGGAATCTGGAGAAAAGCATTTGTGTATAGCTGACCACCTGGGGGATGGGATGGGGCCATATTTAATAATAATGATGATGATGATGATGATGATGATGATAACAGTAATAATAAAAATAATAATAATAATAATGATAGTAATAGTAATAATAATGTCTGAATGTCTTAAGGCCGTGTCACGCCGTTCCGGGCAAGCTACGCGGGCTTGGGGCGAGGAGGTAGATTCCAGCACGTAGAAGATTTTCAGCGGGCGAACAAGAATGTTTGCAAATTTCATTCATGCCTTGTCATACCGTATCTGGGAAGTTTTGCGGCCTGACTCGCGGGGAAACAAATTTACTCCCCGGAGCTCTCCGCAGCTGGTCCGCACCTGACAGTATCTAGCGCGTATCTCGCCTGTAGTTGCCCGGAGGTACTTCGCAGTCCCGTGTGAAGCCATGATAATGAAATTCTGTGGGATTTCAGCAATTCCATCAGAGGAATTCCTTCACTGAGTTGTCAGCCCCCACGCGACTGGTACAAAGGTCACACAGTATACTCGCAAGTATAATTTAAGTAGAACGCGTCCAGCAAGTAAGACACACGCGTTGACGCGCTCAAATCCTTTTCCGCCCTCAGGAATGTCCTGTGTGCTAAAAAATCCCTACACGTAAACAGAAAGGTAAACGGAAAGGTATTGTCATGCGGATCATCTACGGGCATAGGCGCCGGAAGTGGGGGGCAGGGGGGGGGGCGGCCGCCCCCCCCCCCCCCATCAAAAAAAAAAAAATAATAATGATAACACAAAGAAAATAAAATGAATATGTATATATATGAATAAAAGGGGAAAAATATGGCTACAAATGGCAGCTTTTGGACTGTAAAATGTCAAAATTTTCAAGCTCGCTCGCTTCGCTCGCTCGCATTCAGCAGTTGAGCCCGTTGCGCCTCCCCCTTAATTTCTAAAGCGAAAAAAACATAACTACGACGGCAGTTGTTGGACTCTAGAATGTCAAAATTTTCAAGCTCGCTCGCTTCGCTCGCTCGCATTGAATCGTTATGCCATTCTCCTAATGTTGCTGACAGTAATTGCCAGTAGTTGCGCCCGATGCCCCACCCCTTAATTTCCAAAGCGAAAGATAAATATAGCTACAAACGGGAGTTTGGGGACTGTAAAATGTCAAAATTTTCAAGCTCGCTCGCTTCGCTGGCTCGCATTGAATCGATATGCCACTCTCCTAATGTTGCCGCCAGTAATTGCCAGCAGTTGCGTCCGATGTCCCCCCCCCCTTAATTTCCAAAGCGAAAGATAATAGCTACAAACGGGAGTTTTTGGACTGTACTTAAATGTCAAAATTCTCAAGCTCGCTCGCTTTGCTTGCTCGCATTGAATCGTTATGCCATTCTCCTAATGTTGCTGCTAGTAATTGCCAGTAGTTGCGCTCGATGCGCCGCCCCATTAATTTCCAAAGTGAAAGATAAAGCTAAAAACGGGAGTTTGGGGACTGTAGAATGTCAAAATTTTCAAGCTTGCTCGCTTCACTCGCTCGCATTGAATCGTTATGCCATTCTCCTAATGTTGCTGCCAATAATCATTGCCAGCAGTTGCGCCCGATGCGCCCCATTTATTTCAAAGCGAAATATGTAGCTACAATTAAAACTCCAGTTTTGGAACTGTAGAATATCAAAATTTTCAAGCTCGCTCGCTTCGCTCGCTCGCATTTTATTGTTATGCCATTCACCTTATGTTGCTGACAGTATATCATTTGTCGATCGTTTCACACCGTCAATAATCCATACTTTTAAGGAAAACTTACAATGTTCCTCAATGACTGCGTTGTTGAATGTATCACATTCCGCAATGTATTGTAGTCCTATTATTGCTCACGCACACACGCACAAGCATACAGATCGTCAAAATTACTTTATGGTTCCCCCCATGTTTCGACCCACCGTACGCCACTTTTTTATTATATATACATATATATATATATATATATATATATATATATATATGTGTGTGTGTGTGTGTGTGTGTGTGTGTATAGATGTGTGCGTGTGTGTGTGTGTGTGTGTGTATGTGTATATTGTGTAACATATGCATGGTCTAATCTTGAGCCCCCTCCAATGTTTGCCCCCCCCCCCCAATCCAAAACTGCTTCCGGCGCGCCTGTCTACGGGGACCTACGGGTAGTCAAAATTGTTCTTTGCAAGTCGCACGCAAGGCTTGCCCGGAAGGGTGTAACACGGCCTTCAATCATCCATTTCTAAACTTCTTCGAGATAGGTCTACATACCGTCCAATCTCATCCACTACCAACGCACGCGGGGAACTAATTCCAGACACAATTATTTTCTGCGAGAAATCAAGCTCATTTAGGGAAGAGATCGTGTTGTTCTTAGAAGATGAGAAGTAAATAGTAGAAGAGATGTTGTCAATTGTAATCCAGTTAAGTCCTGCAGTGATGAAGATAAGGTTAAACACGTTAGACAAGTCATTAAATACAAACACACGAATTTGCATAGATAATGCAAAGAGGAATAAGTGTGTACATATCGAATGTTTGACTGTAAATCTCTAGATATCGAGGCCATGTGAATATCATTCCCTTTTACATAAAATAAAAAAAAAATCATTCGCTTTTACGCCTAATTATTTTTCATAATTTTCCTAATTATGTCATATATATAATTATAATGTTGCATAAAATTAATGTAAAGTACGTTATTTTTTCAAGAAGTCGTGTATCAGCAGCCCTGTTGAAAAGTCCTGTTGAATAAGTGACCATTCATGAGCTCTTCATGCCTTAGCATTTATACTGATCGCCACGTTTTGTGTTTACATTTATTTACTGTGTATCCTAGTCGGATATTGTAATTCATTTCATGTTATTATTTGATGAACATTCCTTCATTGAGAGATATGAAAATAAATTGAACTGAATTTAATTGAATTCTCATCTTTCTAGGCTCTTCTGCCAAATATCGATCCGGTTAAGGACTACATACACATGGTGTCACCGCAAAACTTTATCCCTCATTCTGCTTATATAGCGCATGTTACACTAAAGTCTCAATACGCTTTACAACAATTCCTATAATGACTATACAATGAGAAAAAAAAATTCATTTATATTTATCACTGGTTCACTGCATTTCCTTTTACATGAACAAAAACCTTTAAGAAAAAGCATCTTTAAAATGTGGAATTTAGGGCACATTTTGACATTTTGAAATGAATAACACATATTTTTTTAGAATTAAGAAATGTATCAGTTCTTCAGTTCGTCTCCCTCTACATAATATCTCTGAATAATATCTTTCTTTCAAGAAATGTATTCTCTCATACGGAATGTTTAGAGTTGCAGTCATTACACGAAGAGTAAAGCTGACAACCCTGTAAGAAATTTGTAATTTGTATATTAGACAAGAGGTGCAAGTGCATGCGGGGGGGGGGGGGGTGGTGGGGTGTTGGGGGCAGGACCCGAGATGCCTGCCCCCAAATAAACATTCATAGATTGCTTTATACGTGTTTTTCCACTCGAGAAAATACGCTCGGTGTCGTTATGGTCGTTGTTAAAGAGACTGGCCCGCCAAATTCCATGATTGGGAAAGCTGACTCCTGTCCAGTAAATCTTTTCCCGCCAAATGTTAGCGGTGATGTCAGACGGCTGAGCGGTCACTTTCCGGAAGATGCTGATTGTTGCTGAATTCACCTTCCAGATCTTTTTTCCACCATAGTCTGCAAAGAATACCAGAACACCTGTTTGGATAATACATGGTAAATAAGAGGATACAGTATGAAAGATTGGCATCACTGATCGTTTCATAATTTACGAGAATAAGTGGAATTTATGTCAAGAATTTTGTATAATAGTGCCAGACTGAGGAGTACGAACAGTGACAAAACAAACAGAATCGTTTAATATCACTCTGAGTAGGAAATGATAATTTCACAGGTTGCGTGAGTGTTTTTAGTTCAATTTTGCAGACAGTTTGCAGATTCGTGTTCAAAGCAGACGAGGTTATCAAAAGGGATGGTGATCAAAGTTTGTGCTTGCCTCATTAGTAATAATATAAGCAAGTTGACTTGTCGAATTGCAACATATCTTTATTTGACGCCCACCACTATTTTAATATCATAGTATACCGAGATCTATGCTTGGTCCGAGGGAATTAAATGGCAAGAATTCCAACCTGATGATCAGTCATTATGCAGTAATAGCTGATAGAGATCTAACTATTTGTTGTCCTCAATATAATTCACATATACAAAATTACGAGGAGTTAAAAAAGAAACATATCTATTTTTCCTAAAGGGCCCCTGCGGCTGATGTTACATGCCCGTTACAATTGAGTATATGAATATAAGAACGACCCAAGTCCATGGAAGATCATTTCGAGTAAACTAAAAAAAACTTCATATCTTTTTTATTTGTCCAATAATATTCTATTTAACTGTGATGGGAAGGCAACATTGTATATACAAATTAGAACGTATATTATTATGACAATTAACATTTACATTAATTGTGGAGAGGTCATTTTGTGTGGTGGACTTGGGTCGTTCTTTGATTCATATGGACTTGGGTCGTTCTTTGATTCATATACATGATATTCTGCTATAGAGATCGGAGAAGGATGAGAGAGGGCGCTATTATTTGAATGTAAGAATGACCCAAGTCCTTCATTCTTACATTAATATAAGATCTAACTCATTCATTTCAGGCACTTCCGGGGGTAATTAGGATTTATCATTTACACACAAGATGAGTCCATGCATAAGCTACAAATTCCCATGTCAAACTGAATTTGGCCAAAAATTGGACTTGGGTCGTTCTTATATTCATATACTCAATTGGCTGCATGCTCAAAAGACAACCTTCTGCTGGGTGAAAAAACAACAACAACAACAAAGATTTAGGAGCATCGTCGCGTAATTAACGTCTCTTTATCGTATCTAAATTCAGTTTTCCTATTGGATGGAACACAGAACTTGGTTGTACTTTCAATGTTGAGTGCTATACCTGTTAATGGGTCTGACGTAGTCGATGGCATTGTCGACGTTGTATTTTCGATTGATTCCGATCTCAAGTCAATGAGTACCCCGTCCTCGGTGGTGGCCTCACTCGTTTCTGTGTTATTTGAAATGAATTAATTCAATTCAATTCAATTCAATTCATTTATTTTTCATTCTTCTTTTTCCAACAAAACATAACGCATAATATATTTGGAATTACATCATAAACATAAATATTCGACACTGTAAAAGATAAATGATACAAATAAACAAAATTAATGAAATGTATGTTCTTTTATCACCTTTGCATTTCATTTGGAATATGTATTTTATGTAGGCCTATATGTAATTTTATGCCGCTCGATTCACGAAGACTTTCCGTATTCATATTTGATATTATGGGCAATAACCGACATGAAATGAAATGAAATGAAATGATATGGAATGACATGGAATGAAACGACATGAAATGAAACGAAATGAAATGAAACGAAATGAAATGAAATGAAACGAAATGAAATGAAATGAAATGAAATGGAATGGAATGAAATGAAATGAAACAAAACGTAATGAAACGAAATTGAATGAAATGAAATGAAACAAAACGTAATGAAACGAAACGAAACGAAACGAAATGAAATGAAATGAATGAAATGAACGAAATGAATGAAATGAAACAAACTTTGCCTTATAATAACAATAATAGTACAGGGTACTAATAATGCGCCAGTTCCACATAGTTAACGTGCTCAAGGCGTAGTAGATGAGTAAGTTATGAAATACAAAAATCCTTACACAAACATGCACATGAAAATGAATGACACAATAATGATAATGAATATATATATATATATATATATATATATATGACCCGCTACAACAAAATGGTCCTAAAGTCGCGCACGGTCAAAGCCGTGAAAATCGAGTTTGAAGTCAGAGCATCAAAATTGGTCAACACTTAAGATTTTTTGAATTTGACATATTATTAGAGTCTGACATGTCTTCTATCGTCTGTCGAAATTTTGAAGCAAAATGATGAAAGGAAAGACCAAAAAATTGCGTTTTTCTGGGCCATTTTTATTGGCGTTTCAACGTAGCAGAAAGGGGTTTGAACATTTGGATTGAGCGCCACAGATAGGCTCCGCCCCTAATAACGACCAGAGTGATCTCATTGGTCAGTTTGCTGCTTGCCGCTAACCGAAGCGTGAAGCTCGCACACTGCCTAGTCGACTTGTGCGTGCTGGCAGGGTGCGCTATGCCCAGCCGCTTCTCCTGGCATCCTGGTCACTGATTGGTCGGTGAGGAGACCGCCGACGCTGTGTTTGAATGAGCATTTCGGGGGTTGATCGTTTCATAATTTCCGAGAATAAGTGGAATTCATGTCAAGAATTTTGTATAATAGTTCCAGAGGAGTACGAACAGGGACAAAACAAACAAAATCGTTTAATCTCACTCTGAGTAGGAGATGATAATTTCACAGGCTGCGTGAGTGTTTTTAGTTCAATTTTGAAGACAGTTTGCAGATTCGGGTTCAAAGCAGACGAGGTTATTAAAAGGGATGGTGATCAAAGTTTGTGCTTGCCTCATTAGTAATAATATAAGCAAGTTGACTTGTCGAATTGCAACATGTCTTTATTTATTTTGACGCCCACCACTATTTTAATGTCATAGTATACCGAGATCTATGCTTAACCCGCGAGAATTAAATGACAAGAATTCCAACCTGATGATCTGTCATTATACTAGTATACTAATAGCTAATAGGGATCTAATTATTTGTTGTCCTCAATATAATTCACATATACAAAGTTACGAGGAGTTAAAAAAGAAACATATATATTTTTCCTAAAGGGCCCCTGCGGCTGATGTTACATGCCCGTTACAATTGGCTGCATATTCAAAAGACAACCTACTGCTGGGTGAAAAAAAAAAGATTTAGGAGCATCGTAGCGTAATTAACGTCTCTTTATCGTATCTAAATTCAGTTTTCCTATTGGATGGAACACAGAACTTGGTTGTACTTTCAATGTTGAGTGCTATACCTGTTAATGGGTCTGACGTAGTCGATGGCATTGTCGACGTTGTATTTTCGATTGATTCCGATCTCAAGTCAATGAGTACCCCGTCCTCGGTGGTGGCCTCACTCGTTTCTGTGTTGAAATGAATTAATTCAATTCAATTCAATTCAATTCATTTATTTTTCATTCTTCTTTTTCCAACAAAACATAACGCATAATATATTTGGAATTACATCATAAACATAAACATTCGACACTGTAAAAGATAAATGATACAAATAAACAAAATTAATGAAATGTATGTTCTTTTATCACCTTTGCATTTCATTTGGAATATGTATTTCATGTAGGCCTATATGTAATTTTATGCCACTCGAAACATGAAGACTTTCCATATTCATATTTGATATTATGGGCAATAACCGACATGAAATGAAATGAAATGATATGAAATGAAATGAAATGATTTGGAATTACATGGAATGAAACGACATGAAATGAAACGAAATGAAATGAAACGAAATGAAATGGAATTAAATGAAATGAAACAAAACGTAATGAAACGAAACGAAACGAAATGGAATGAAATGAATGAAATGAACGAAATGAATGAAATGAAACAAACTTTGCCTTATAATAACAATAATAGTACAGGGTACTAATAATGCGCCAGTTCCACATAGTTAACGTGCTCAAGGCGTAGTAGATGAGTAAGTTATGAAATACAAAAATCCTTACACAAACATGCACATGAAAATGAATGACAATATAATGATAATGAATATATATATATATATATATATATATATATATATATCTACAATTCTACTGGAAAATGGTCATGAACGATGAGTCTTGAGGGCAACTTTAAAGGAGTCAACAATCGAAATGTGACGGATAACTTGAGGCAACTGATTCCACAGGTAAGGTCCAGCATGTGCAAATGACCGATCCCCCAATGATTTCTTCTTTTTTTGGAACAACAAGCAATCTACAATCGGATGACCTTAAACATCTGGAAGGATTATAAAATGTCAGTAAATTAACACTGTACTCTGGGGCAGATCCGTGTATGCAATGAAAAACAAATAATAATAGTTTAAATACAATGCGAGATTCAACAGGTAACCAATGCACTGAGGACAAAACAGGGGTAATGTGAGTATTTTTCCTGGTAAGGGTAACAATGCGGGCTGCTGAATTTTGCAATATTTGTAACCGTGAAAGTTGAGATTGTGGTAGCTGAAATAGGAGTGTATTACCAAAGTCAAGTCGGGATGATATAGAGCATGAACTATATTTTCTGTGGCTGAACGAGTTAAATACTTGCGAATAATGCCCAAATTGCGTAACTGATATCTCACAGACATGGACATTGTAGAATCGAATAATACTCCAAGATTTCTACATGATTTAGATGGAGTAATAACCACATCATTGTCAACCGTTAAAGAAGGAAGACTAACCTTGTCAAGTAGAACCTTGGAACCGATAAATAACAACTCTGACTTTTCCTGATTTAACTTCAATGAATGCGAGCTCATCCACTTTTTGATATCATGGATGCAAGCCTCAAGTGTCTGAATGATGTCAACGACATTGGCTTGGGTAGGTAGAAATGATGTATATATCTGGATATCATCAGCATAACAATGATAGTTAAAAGAGTGACAATGTAAAATCTCTTTCAAACCAGTCAGATAAATCGAGAAAAGCGTTGGGCCCCCGACAGATCCTTGTGGGACACCACAGTCTGATGGAGCAGGATCAGATTTTGCATTGCAGATTTTGCATTTTTTTTTGTAGTTACTGGCTAAGACCAAGATCAGAGGGGACACTGAAATATTATCGCTCAACGAGATGCACAGCCCCGATGTGAAAAGTGAAAATGCAGAGCACTCCGGGATATTTTACAATAGAGTAACAGGCGCGAGGGTAATGTTGGACAAGGTTTATTATGTCCGAGAGTGAGCTGCATCTCCACTAATGTCCCGATCTTAAACACGTGCATTATTTGCTTTATGAAATGGTTCGTTGAACTATTTGTCATTTATATACCTTTACGAATAAATACCAGCCAGCTACCTGTACAACAGTGTACTACTTGCATTTGACAAAAACGAAAATGTCCGAAGATTTTTTTTTTCGTTTTTTGATGGTTCTATAATGCACGGACAGATATTTTTGGACGACCTTAGCCATTATTGCCATTGATCGTGTATTCTATTTGGACAAAATTAGCAAAATGATAATATACTCAATTCATCAACGGGGGTACTTATAATAGAAACCCGCAGATAAACTAAATATCTTACGAGTTCCAGTGGTGTCACGGACATTTAAAGCTGCAATTATATTGGAGAGCAACATAAACCTAGAACTGATGGAAATATCTATTTCCATCCGAGAGGCTGGTGCATTAACTTTTTTTTTCGCTCTGAACACTTACTTAGTGAGCGATGCCACAACAATAGGTTAATCACTTTCTCCAGTAAGGTCTTGTAAAATTAACGACTATGATGATATGATCTCACCGTTCTTTGATGTCGGTCTACAAACTATATGTTCATCCACTCCAGGGATTGCAAATGGCATCACTTCTATGACAGGGAAAAGTTCGATGACTGTTCCATTCTTCAGCCGGATTGGACGGCAAGGATTCGCCTCTATCTGCAACCCAATTGCAGTAAAATTCCTAGACAGGGGTATCGTCTGCTGGAGGCATGACAGTTTTCCCGCTAATGCTGTAGAATTTCGGAAGGATAGTGGCGCGCAGGGCAGGGACCAGGGTGAGGAAAAGAACGTATAGAATAAGGACCAAGGAGGAGGAGGAGGAGAAAGAGAAGAGGAAAGAAAAAATAATTAGGAGGAAGGTGAGGAGAAACAAGACCAAGAAATAGGAGAGAATGAGCAAGAAAGGGAGATCAGGAATAAAATAAATAAAAACAGAACATTACAAAACATTAGGAAGCAGAAAGAAAACATGAGGATATAGGCGTAATTGGGGACAAAGGAAAAGGATAACAACAGGAATACACGAAGAAAAGAAAAAAAAGAAATGATGTGAACACAAGAGGCAAGAAGAAAAAAAAGGGCAAGTGAGAATATAATATGGAGCAGATTGAGACACAAAGGAACGCAATTAGAGTATTAGGAACAGGAATAAGAAGGAGGACAGATGGAATATGAAGGGCAGAAAGAAAAGGTGAAAAGAGAAAAATAAAATCAAAAAGGTGTTAGATGAAATACAAGGCTCAAGTAGATTAAGAATGCAAATTAAAATGACACATGTATATATAGAGCGCGAAAAAAAGTATGGACAAAATAAGATGAAAGGAAGGTATGTGTAATACAAAGGTTAAAGGAAAACAGGCCATGAGCAGAAAAAGTTCAGTCTTGAAAGTTTTATGTTATTTGTGACTCTGCACCTCAAAACAAACAAAAAGTCTTTAAGCTTTAAAATGATGTATAACCCAAATCAAATGGACTCTCCTAGCCTATCTAAATATTGGAAAGAGAGCACAAACTCTGGAAAAGTGTGAACTGAGAAAAGAGGCTCTGAAGTACAGTGTCTATTCAAGCGCTTAATCTTTACCAAACCGTGCTGGCTGTGAGATGAATGGGACAAAAAACAGGAAGTAAACCACCAGAGTAACAACAATGAAGGGATTATCAGATTAAACTGAAATTAAGCATGCCTCATTAACACATTCTGTCCATAATTAATGCCAACTTTCAAAGCAGTAGCCTTATCCTTTCAAAATTTATTAGAGTTGAAAGTGAAGAGTGTGGACAAGGTTTTTCAGAAGTGAAAAAGGGATTCTAAAGACACACCTAATCACACTATTCTACCAAAAATGTTTGAGAAAAACTGCTAAAAAACACACTTTCCTGCCCGTTTTATGATACACAATTTTAGCATAATGTAAAAGAAGACCCGCTCTTTCAGAAAATATGAAAAAAAATCAAGTTCAACTAGGTTGACCCATTTCACTTATTTTCAGTCCTCACACAAAATCAGTGTGTGCGACTTTATGTTCGTTTTGAGGTGCACGGTCACATTTATTGTTTGGTTTAAACAGTTTGATTGGCACATGTTGCCTATAGTTTGCACACAATTGACATTTACAAAAAAACAAAACAAAACAAAACAAACTCAGATTGGTGAAATATTTTCTTCATTTCTGACTGGCATTGCTGCCGTTTTAACTTCACGAGCAAGCTGTAATGATAAAAATCAAATTCTAGATATTCGCAAATTAAGCAGTCATTCCTGAAAACAAATAAATCCAATGGGTGTGTATTATGATGCTTCGATATTTCATCAGAACACATCAGTCAAATTTTTAATACAATCGTGATATTGATAAATCTATGCATTTTGGGTAAATACCACATTTATTGTAATTCATTTCTAAATGCTAAGCCACAACGCTATAGAAGGGGGAGGACACTTACCCGTCAAGACAGAAATTGTGATAATAGCATACATGTTTCGCTGAATGAACTGGTCGCTGTTGCTGTATAAGAAGGAAAAGAAGAACGCAAAAGGACGAGTACAATATCCATTATTATTTACCATTATACGACGAGAAATATCAACATGGAGCTACATATTTCGTTTCATTTCTTTGTATAATTCATGCCGGCATCCCTTTTCACCGCACTCAATATCGAAATTATAAAACACCAAACACCCGACTGGCACTGCTTCACCGCGAATAAATGGTGATATTTTTAGCCACATAAAATCAATCAAATATTAAATCTGACATCTTTTCAATTTGGGAACAAAGCGAAGGTCGGTAAACTTATTATGTGTTCGTCAATGAATTGTTACATTAACCCGTTGCTTACGGGAACCTGGTGGCCTGTGTATTAACCCATTCCCTACGGGAACCTGGTAGCCTGTGTATCAAGTCTATGGGGATTTCAGAATTCATTATGGAACGGGTTAAGTCTGTTGGGATGTCAGAATTCAGTACGGAGTGGATTACAATGTAATTGTGTACTATCACTTTTTGTTTGGCCTGCAGTACTCAGCGAACCTTGAATAGAGGCGAATTCAGGTTGAGAGGATTTTTCGCCATTCACCAAGGTTACCTTTAGACTGAGTTAACTGCATTTGCTTTCGTAGAAACACTGACAATGCCAGCCGACAGAAAAAAGGCATCAAAATGCAATTATCGACAGCTTACCGTAGCGACAATAGCGCAAAGTAGTTTCGCGAACATATAACAATTATACACTTCTTTTGAAAGTGAACTTGAAAGTTCGTGGATTTTTCCATCAGAGCTAAGCATTCTCAAACACACCCTCATTCCCAAACTGATTTTGATGAACGATGACAACAGAAGAGTAGTAACCCTGACGATTGTAATAACTGGAACAACGAATAAAGTCCTCCACTCTTCCGTGGCCAAAGCGCTCAATGTAACGGTAACGTTTCGTTATTCCCAAGCCTCGTTATTCCGAAGGTTCGCTAATCCGGAAATGAAAGAAGATTCATTATTCCGAATATTCGCTCATTGGAAAGCAAAATTGGGTTCTTTAATTTAGAAAAAAAAATAAGATTCCTTATTCCTAAGGTTCGTTTAAACGAAAATGAAATGAGGTTCGCTAATCCGACAGTGAAATAAGACTCGTAATTCCGAAAATGAAATAGATTTCACTTAAATGACAAAAACAAACAAACTGTGTTGTTGTTCAAAATAGTGGAAGACATTACGCTGTGAAAGTCGAATTAAAAGATTCACACATACACACAAATCACACTCACTCACACACACACACACACACACACACACACACATAGACATCTATGAAATTTCTTATCATAATAGCACACGATATACATTCGACAAATTGAAATACAACCTGCCCCTCCTTCTTCATTGTTACCAGATTGATTAAACCATGCATTCTCTGCAAGAGATTATTCATTTTCAAAAGTAAAAAACAAAAGGAACCTTATTTCATTTTCGGATTAAGCAACATTTCCGATTAATAAAACTTTCCTTGAATAAACCTTCGGTATAACACAACCTCGGAATGACAGATCTTATTTCTTATTCGGATTAAAACACCTTTGCCTTATCTAATTTTCGGAATAACAAATATAATTATAACCCAACTATAACTAACTTACGGTGAAAATTATAATGTTTTAGCGTATAGTTTCACGCACTTTCATTATCTAGAAAACGATCAGTCTGTTTTGTATCACTGTTTGTTTGTTTGTTGTTGTCTCTTTTTTTATTCAGACTATAAACATACATGTATGTAGCAAAACGTGATGAACGTGGTTGATTATGAAGTTCAGAGTGTACACGATAGTTATATTTTCCCTCACCTTTCTTAATTTACTTGGGAATTAAGGTAAAATGTACCTGCAGACGGTCAAGATGTTTCCTATCAGCTGAGTTTACAAGGACGTGTTCAAAATCAACTTGCTATATGTAATAGTGGGGGCGCTGTCAGTGGCGTAGTGGATAAGACTCCCGACTCCCGATCGGAGGACCCGAGTTCGAGTCCCGCTCAGCGCTTACGTCCTTGGACAAGATGATTTTACCCACAATGTCCCTCTCGACCCAGGTGTATAAATAGGTAGGGCTACCTGGCAACGCTAGGGTAAAAAAAAAATGGCAGGGCCCTCTGGTAGAGCAGTGGCAACACTGAAGAGGCTACCCTGGATAAATAACAGCTTATTGTTATTATTATCATTCAGCGTAAAATCAAATTGACGGGTAAAACACGATAATCTGGGTAGCAAGATATCCATTACAGCCTATAGTCACGTGTCATGTTCCGTAAAATGTAAGCTCAGAGCCAACTCCATTTTTTTTTGGGACAATAATTGCTGGATGAGTAATACAAATCCACCAATAATCAGTGCGAAAAATTGATCCTGTTTTTTTTTTCTCGCAATAATCAAATATTAACCCGATTGTATCAGAATTGAAATAGTAAACAGGAGGAAACTCAGACATGTCTGTTTTTTCTTTTACTTCGTTTCATTTTTAAAGTCATACAAAATGTACTCGAGGTTTCACTACGTCTTTGGAGTGCAAGTACGCCAATTTTTGCGTGCTTCTGCGAAGGAAAGCTGGGAGATATAAAATACCTGAGTTATGTAGAATAGTTGCAACTATAGGTCCACATTCTTTTTAAATTAGTCAAGGCAATTTCCTCCTGCAGAAGCTTTTACACAGCAAGTGCACCTTAAAGGAGCCACACCTAGCAAATATCTGAAGGTCTACTCATACGCAAGAATATTCTCAGATATTTATTCGACACAGCCAAGGCACAATCATGGTACATTCAAGTATGTGAATATCATGAACTTCATACACATAAAATCAAAGAACTAAGAAAAAAAATAATTACAAGATTTGTTTTTTAAACTCACGTGGAGGTTGGTGGAACGTTTAGCAAGCAAAACTACACAATCGGCAACGTGTTAGACCCTGTCTTCACATGGAGATGATGGCAGCTATGATGAGATGTTTGTATCACCATGGGGATAAATCCGGATGGAAATCGAAGTTAGCTCCGCACAGATCAGGCAATACTAGTACAGTGCGTTGTATAGTAAATCGAGTGATAAGTCATAATTTGCGCAACAGGTGCAGGATAGCAAGAATGCGTGCGCACGTGACCCAAAGGTTCGTTCTCAACGTGCTGGTAAGAGCAAGTTGTTAGGGAGGATAATTGCGGGGCCCCAAACCTTTTCTCTCTCCCACGAACAATCTTTTTCAAAAATTGCGAGGCATACTTTCACTGAAGCGTCTGGAATTCACGTTCGACTCACAGGAACGCAGGTAGTTAGAATCACTGGAAACGAAGACAATGACAAACAAATATCTTTGATCATGAAAAATATATAGATGATGATGCTTTTTTATGATTTGATGACATTACTCCTCATGAAATAACTGGCTGAGAGCTAGCAAAAAAAAAATCGTCTGCACTCAGCTGCATTGATTTTATATCGTACATGCAGTCCCGTTGTTTGATTGCTAGTTTTTCTGGCACACCCCTGTCATACCACACCGTTAAAAAGATAAAAAGGCTTCTCCAACATTTCAAATATTATGACTCCTTCAGCCTTTCGGAAGTGTTAGATTTAACACTGAAAATTTTGAATTTAACATTCAAAAGGTTATGAGAGTGAAAATACTAAAAATGACTGATTTGCCTTTTCATCTTTTGTGCAATACAAAAAGCGAGGGACGGAGAGGGAAAAACATCGTAAACAAAATGTTTTGTAGAGTAATATTGACTCTATAAAACCGTCCACCTCCGCACAGACCAAGCTTTACAAAATTCATGCTATGAAAAATGAAAAGGCAAATCCAACATGTTTAATATTGCGACTCCTCGAGCTTTTTTTAATTGAACTTAATATTTAACATTTCATGTTAAATCTAACATTCAAAATGTTAAATTTAACACTTAAAAAAAGGTTCAAGGAGTGATAACCCGTAGAAATATATATGATAATTCAGCCACTCGGTACTTGATACACAATGTGAAATCGCCAAGAAGCAATGTGTAGACCATATCACACCCTTCCGGGCAAGCTTCACAGGCTTGTTGCGAGGAGGATTTTACAGCACGGAGGAGAATTTTCCGATTTCGGACAAGATTGTTTGCGAGTTTAGCACTTGTGTCTTACCTGCTAGACTCGTGCTTCTTACATTCTACTTGCGTGTATTCCGTGTAACCTGCGTGAGATCCTTGAAACCGATCAGTTTTCTGTTACGAGCGACGTACAGATACTGAGAAGTACCTACGTTGAAGTTGCTTGCGAGGTGCTGCCGGTAAGGGTCTCCTACTGGTGTTACTAGTATGCGTGTACCTCTGCTAGTGAACCCCAACGACTCACTCGGAACAAGTTTTGAGCATGCTCAAGGCATTGTCATACTGTATCTGGGGAGGTTTTGCGCCTTGACTTGCAGGGAAGCAACTTTGCTACCCAGAGCTCTCCGCAGTTGGTCCTCTCCTGACAGTACCCGTGATAGCGCGTATCTTGCCTGTGGTTGCCGAGAGGTTCCCACACAAGTCCCATTTAACCGCAGCCAAGTTTTGAGCATGACCAAAACTTTTTCCGGGTGAGTCGCGGGGATGCATGCACAGCGCAAGTAGGAGGTCCGTAGCTTCAGCACCTCGCAGGCAACTCCCACGCAGCCAAGATAATGATATTCTGTAGGATTTTTTTGCCATTCCTTCAGAGGAATTCCGTCACTGAGTTGTCAGCCCACGCGACTGGTACACAGGTCACACAGTATACCCACAAGTAGAGTTTATCCAGTAGAACGCGTCCAGTAAGTAAGACACATGCACTGACTCGTCCAAATCCTTGTGCATCCTCAGAAATTTCCGGTATCCTCGAAAATCCCCACACACAAAAAGCCCGCATAGCATGCCCGGAAGGTGTGACAGGGCCTAAAGGCCGTGTCACACCAGCCTTGCGTGCGACTTGCAAAGAACAATTTTGGCTACCCGGAGGACCCCGTAGATATCCGCACATGACAGTACCTAGCATGTATCTCAAAAGTAGTCGCCCGGAGGTGCGCACGCATATTTTTTTACCCGCAACCGTGTTTAGGCCCTGTCACACCTTTCCGGGCAAGCTACTCGGGCTTGTTACGTGTAGGGATTTTCTAGCATACCGGACATTCCTGAGGGCGGAAACGGATTTGTGCGAGTCAGCGCATGTGTCTTACTTGCTGGACACGTTATACTTGCGAGTATACTGTGTGACCTTTGTACCAGTCGCGTGGGGGCTGACAACTTAGTGAAGGAATTCCTCTAATGGAATGGCTGAAATCTCACAGAATTTCATTATCTTGGCTGCATACGGGACTGCGAAGTACCTGCCTGGGAATTGCCTGGGAAGTACTGCCGCTAAGGGTCTCCTACTGGCGTTCTGCGTGGACCTCTACGGGCATTCCCGCGACTCACCCGGAAAAAGTTTTGGTCATGCTCAAAACTTGGCTGCGGTTAAATCGGACTTGCGTGAGCACCTCCGGGCAACTACGCGCTAGATACTGTCAGGTGCGGACCAACTGCGGAGAGCTCCGGGGAGTAAATTTGTTTCCCCGCAAGTCAAGCCGCAGAAGTTCCCCCGTACGGTATGACAAGGCATGAATGAAAATTGCAAACATTCTTGTTCGCCCGCTGAAAATCTTCTACGTGCTGGAAACTACCTCCTCGCCACAAGCCCGCGTTATGGTGTGACACGGCCTTTAACAATGTTGTGGGTAAAAAGATTTGCGTGCGCACCTCCGGGCGACTACGAGTGAGATACGTGGTACAGTGTAGGTACTGTTATGAGCGGGTCATCAGCGGGGACCTCCGGGTAGAAAAAAAATGTTCTTCACAAGTCGCACGCAAGACTTACCCGGAAAGGTGTGACACGTCCTTGTTTTAAACTCTTTCCAGTCTCCAGCTGGCTGCGGAATCGCGATGTGTCCGCAAGGTCTCCGTCTCCAAGTCGCAGAGACTAATTTTAATCGCAAGGTCTCCGAGACGTCTCCGCGACTTTGTGGAGACACATTGGCGACCAAACGGAGACGTCGCGCAGACGTCCCCACGACATATGAGATGTCTACGAGTTGTCGCAGTCACGTCTCCGCGACTTCTGGACTTCTCTGAAGTCGCCGTGAAGTCGCCTTCTTGGTGAGAGCATGAGCCATTTTGGGAATCTTTCAAGTCGCACTTGTCGCGGTGAAGTCTTCTCCACTGGGACACACCCTCTATCCATTATTTCATGCAAATAATCGCCGGCTTCCAGTTGTCCAGCAAGCTTATACCCAAACTGTGATGATAAGTGCGATCAAATATTGAATATTGTTTGTGCGGAACAGACCATTTCTGTATTATATTGCAATTCTTGGATGCTTCTTTTCCTACAGCTTATTAACGAGTACGCGTTTCATCCACCTGCTCCCTCAAATGAAGTTCCTTAGTTAGATATCCAAATAGTTGTTGCTTGGTAGGGCAAGACTGCTGCAAGCTTTGTGGTTAACGTTATTGAAGGGCAACTTTGTGAACAAAGCATGCGTACAATTTGAATACATTGCCAAAACGGTCTATTGAGGGGGTGGAGTAAGCGGGAATGTAAATTTCACAAGGTAAAATTCACAGACCATGACACAACACTGAAACAAAAAACAAAACAAAACAAAGCAAACATAGCCCTGCAGTATCCTTTCTTTTGTAGAAGACGTGTACACCAGGTTTATGACGTGTGTTTGTGTGTGTGTTTGTTTGTGTGTGTGTGTGTGTGTGTGTGTGTGTTTGTTTGTGTGTGTGTGTGTGTGTGTGTGTGTGTGTGTGTGTTTAAAGTCATGACATACAGTGCACTCCCGTTATAACGAAGGCTATAACGAAGGTTATAACGAGATTTCGGTTAAAAGGAAGTAAAAATCCTGGCCACAACATTATCCGCTCTTTTCTTATTGTTTACTTAGTACTTCTTCGGTTATAACAAAACTACGATATAACGAAAGAAGACTGCCGGTCCCGAGGACTTCGTTATAACGAGAGTCCACTGTATTGGTAAAACCCTGCGTAGGTAAAATCGTGAAAACACATACTTCTTATTGTAAACCGAAGAGTAGAAGTGAATCAAATTCAATTGGTGCTTCGTATGTCTCTCCCATCATACTAGCCCTTTGGTGGTGTCGTACACTGCAAAAAGTCCAGTGTGAAAAACAAAAAATGAAACACCGAGCTGGTGTTTTTTTTAAAAAAGGACAAAAAGAATCTGTGACAAATTATTGCCCTATATCTTTGTTAACTTCATTTTCAAAACTTCTTGAAAGGTTGGTATATACGCGCACACACAAATTTCTCGAAAAGTGTGAAGTTTTTTGTAACTCCCAGTTTGGTTTTAGGAAAAACCACAGTACGACCCATGCCTTACTCACTTTTATCCATAAAGTTGCTCATGCTATAGATGATGTCTCCCACACTGTTGGAGTTTTTCTTGATTTTTTCGACACAATTGACCACGATATTTTGATTTACAAGCTACGACATTATGGTATACGTGGGAAGGCTTTGGACTGGTTTCGAGATTATTTATCAAACAGAAAACAATTTGTGAGTATAAATGGCCGTGATTCTCAGTTAAAGTTAATTTCATGTGGTGTTCCACAGGGCTCCTTACTAGGCCCACTATTGTTCATTTTGTACATTAACGATCTTCCTAGTTCCTCGCCAATTATTTCCTTTATATGTTTTGCTGACGACTCCAATCTGTTTTTTACACACAGAGATCCTTATACTCTTGTTAACACAGTGAATAAAGAACTTAAATCTGTGCAATGTTGGATATACGCCAACAAATTGTCACTTAATATTGATAAAACTCATTGTATGCTTTTTAGCAATAGTCTTAAAACCCTTCCTTTTCATATTAAGTTTAATGAAACTGAATTAAATCAAGTCAGTAGTATAAAATTTTTAGGGCTTTTTATTGATAGTGATTTATCTTGGAAATCCCACGTTAGTTATTTAAGTAATATTCTTTCTAAAAATAAGGGTGTTCTTAATAAACTTAAGAGTGTTTTTCCAAGTCAAATTCTGCTTAATCTTTATTCTACTTTGATTACTCCGTACCTTAATTATGGTATTCTTGTGTGGGGGAATGCAACTAGAAATCTTCTTGATATACTGTTCCGTATTCAAAAACGTGCCATCAGAAATATCAACCATGTCGGATATTTGTCCCACACGAATGATTTATTTTTGAAAAATAAAATACTGAAAATATCAGATCTGTTCAGTTAAAACGTCGGCATATTTATGTACAAATTTTCTGCCAACGACTTACCGGATGTTTTTACTGGCATGTTCAGAAAAAAAACTATTTGATTCATAATTATCCTACCCGCCAAAGTGACGCATTTCACCTTCCACGTACTCGAACAATTTTCGCTAAAAAAACGATAATGTATACGGGCCCTATAGGGGAGATACTGGAATGACCTCTCCCCCGAAATAACAAGCTGCTCGTCTTTATATTCCTTTAAACGTAAATCAAAAGAGTTTTTATTGAGTGCATATTTTGCAGACACTGAACAGTTGTAATGTCTTATGTAATACTGTGGTATGTTATGGTCCAATCAAACATTTTGTCAACACGTTGCAGATTCCATTTAGGGTCTTGCCATCGGGCTCTCTGAATTCATTATTAGCAATTCCACATTCTACTTCGTTTCCCTCTCTTCCTCTTTCCCTCTGCCCCTCTCTAACCTTCTATGCAGAGCTTGACGGCAGGCACCAAATGGCTTAATAGTTGTACATGTTACTTTTAGTGTCTCACGGATCATATCCTGGTGAAAGTTTTAATGCAACAATATTTTATAGTATATATACCAAAGTAGGCTGTATAATAATGATGGCTCGGTCACAGTAAGTTCATATTAATGTATAGTTTGTTTGTTTTTCTTCTTCTTCTTTTTTATTACATAAAATTTGGCAACCTTACATCATCATTCTGGTCTTATCTTCTATCCGTTCTCCGTTTCTTTTTCACAAACACTGATTACTCGGGGCTTACAGCCAAACAAGCTAGCTTTCATGTAGGTCCCGTCATACTTCTCTTTGATCAACCCCATTTCGATTTCGATTTTGACCAGTTATCATTACATGTAATTACTGTGTTATCACCATGTATATTGTTTGTTTTCTGCACATTGTACACAAGGTAAAAGAACTTGTCTGGTTTCTGTTGTTATGTTCATAAATGAGAAGTATGAAAAAATAAAATGAATTGAATTGAATTGGTGTTATATTTCCTGTACTCATTAAAACATGGTGTTAGATTAACACCTTTGGGTATCATTTCAAAATGTAAAAAAAAAGTAATAGTTTCTTTGTTGCTGTTCAAAGCTGGACGGGTGTTATACCGTTGATATGAACAACAGCAATTTAAAATCAACACCATGCGGTGTCATTCTTGATTTGACACCAGCGCAGTGTCAAAAATATCACAAGCTACAGTGTCAAATTAACACCACGAAGTGCAGGTGAACCCTTTTCAACACCATCACAACGTACTTTCTACACCTGTGGGTGTGGTCCTCTGTTGACACTTGATCGGTGTTGGATTTAACACCCATGGTGTTAAATTTAACACCTATGTTTTTTTGCAGTGTAGCTTGCAATCAAAAGTGCTGTTTGTTGAATCAAACAAGCCAATAAAGAACTGAAATCAAATTAAATGGCGAAATGTAAACTTAGTACTTCAATAGAAAGTACACACGTGACGTTATCTGGTGTTGCACATTTTATTCCTTCCTTTCTTGTTCACAAAACAGATACCCATTCACAATACAAATTAAACATGAGACTGCGCAAAACCTAATCAGCTAATGTCCCGGTGTTGTTTGCTTGTATCAAAAAGCTCTCGCATCACTTTTAAACGTTCATATAAAATGCGAATTAATATAGCTAAAAGGTTACTCTTAGGCGTTGGTAGCCGAAGAGATGATATTGTAATGAGCAGCGTGGGTGAGAGCGGGGATCGCCTGTAACACACCAGCTTAAATCTGCATTAACTTGCATTGCACTTTCGGGAGACAGGGCAGGATTATTGCATCATTTTAGACTACAGCAACTCTCCAGCATCTGTCAACTCTACCTTTACATCTCTTACTGAATTAATAATTCACTTGTTAATATGTTAGGAATCGTTGAACATTCCTACTGATATAATTTTGTGAAGGTGCTTCTTGGGACGTGATTTTAATTATGCTAAAGTCTCTTGAGTAGCTTTACGTGGCAAACGATGGTCCAATATTACCATTGATACGAACCGGTTGTGTGTACGCATTCCCTACATGCCCTATACATTACAGTATGTCCCAAAAAAAATTACAACGGGGCCCTCCGCAATGATATCTTTAAAAATAGTGAATCAATCTAAATACAAATTCAGGGTATGAAACTATAACTCATTGCACACATCTTACAGAAAACCCCATTCGATTTGCTTCAGTTGTCAAAGAGAAAAGAGGAATTTTGTAGAGGATGTCGGGAATCTCTTCTGTCCAAATTCTGTCTGTTATTCACACACAAGGGCATTGAATTGCTAAAATTGGAAGAATCAGACTCATGACATGCTTTACAACAATCCACATTTCTCTGTGACCGCTTAACCAAATTGAATGGGGTTTTCTGCAAAATAGAGCTAACATGTTATATTTCAAAACCCTGAGTAGCATTTAGACAGGTCGATCGTATTGGGTGTTATCAGTTCGAAAATCTTGTAATTTTGGGGGCGACTTACTGCAGTATGTCCCCAAAAAATTACAATCAGATTTTCGCATTGATAACACCCGATATGATTTATTCTTTTTAATGCTACTTCAGGGTCTTAAAATATAACATTTTAGCTCTATTTTGCGGAAAACCCCATTCAATTTCGTTAAGTAGTCACAGAGAAATGTGAATTGTTGTGAAGCATGTCATGAGTCATATTCTTCCAATTTTAGCAATTCAATGCTCTTGTGTGTGAATAATAGACAGAATTTGGACAGAAGCGATTCCCGACATCCTCTACAAAATTCCTCATTTCTCTTTGACCATGTAGCAAATCGAATGGGGTTTTTTGTAAGATGTTGGCAATGAGTTATAGTTTCATACCCTGAATTTGTATTTAGATTGATTCACTATTTTAAAAGATAATCATTTTTTTTTTTTTGGGGGGGGGGGGGAGGGGACATACGGTATACATAGACAATATGCGGGGACCACGGTTGGGCGTATGCGAAGGTTCATTTAATTGATATGTGCTAACTGACATTTCAGTATTCTTGTTATTCACGATAACTGCCTCATCTGTAGACATTTAATGTTGCATTTGTTCCATGACAGCCTAACATTGAAAGTATTTTCTTCATAATCGTGTTCGTTGTAACGGGAGTGTCTTGTGTAAGACCACCTGAAGACTTCGGAATATAATGAACCATAAAAAGCCAACTTAGATGGGATTTTATGAAGTTGTAACTCTCCGATAATGTTACATTTGTAACAGAGCACAACAGGCACAAGCACGCGCTCGCGCACTCATACACATACACACACACACACACACACTACTCCAACTAAAGTGTTCGATAAACTTGAAAGTATTTTCCCATTACTTTACAGAAATGTTGATAAAAATACTCAATAAAGCAACTTGTTTCCCCCAAAGGCAACAACAAACTCGAGTACATAATAATGCAAAATTGTCAACTGTTATTAACCCGTTCCATACGGGAACCTGGTGGCCTGTGTATTAAATCAATGGGGATTTCAGAATTAAGTATGGAACGGGTTAACAACCGAGTGGTTTCATTGGTCTCAACGTGTGACTAGATTACTTCTCACTCCGTCCCCCGTCCTATTCCACGCAAAACAATAACAACAACAACAACAACAACAACAACAACAACAACAACAATAGAACCAATGAAGAAAAGGGTACAAAACATCAAAAAGATAAAATACATGACACTGTATAATTCAGTTATTTACTGTGTTTATTGTGCTTTAAGATCGTTAACCACTAACTCAACTTGACACTGCACTCCCTTTCACATGTATGATATCATGTATTGCAATATTGTATACTGAAATATGTACATCCCTGGACTTTTCCTCTTCTTGTTCTTGTTCTTGTTCTTTTTCTTCTTCTTCTACTTCTTCTTCTTCTTCTTCTTCTTCTTATTTGCACAGGTATATTATCAAGTATATTATAATCATCGCTACTCTTCAAACCTTCAAACAGCAAATAACATTCCTATCTACAGCATTTAGATTTTACGTACAAAGCCTTATACAAGTCAGTCTTGTAAGTCAGTGGACAAGCTTACTTGATGTCATATAAACTAATGAATGTGGTAATATTAAAGGGGTCGTGCTCTTCTGATATACCCGGCGCTGTGTTCAGAAAAAAAGATCATCCATCAAGTGAATGACCATCTACCTTGCCGTTGTCAGATTGCCGCCTCTGAATCTACACATCCTTCATATTCGAAAAACAAAACAAAACATAAAAGCTATGCGGAGTCCGTTAGAATATCAAGTGAAATCAAGACTCTGTTATGAAAATTCAAATATAATACAAGAATCTAATGTGTATTTCAAAGCATTTGTTTAGAAATCGACGGGTGCATCAAACGAATAACAACAACAACAACAACAACAAAAGAAAAGAAACCTTCATTATAGCAAGCACCTTTGGACCATTAGATAAACATGATAAAGTTGAGGGTGTTTACTTGAAAAGTAACATTCTTACTACTGTTATTGTACTATGTGTATATATTCTGTTATCAACTTTGATCGTTCCCCTTTTACTCAAGTTAACATTGTAATAACGTGCATATTAGTCCTTGTAGGTCTCATTCGTTTTTATGTCTCCGCAACGAAGTGACATGATAGGCGTTATGTATTCGGGTTGTCTGTCCTTCGATTCCTCCTTCCTTCCCTAGTCAATTTCGTAGACAAATTACCTGAACAAACCCCTGCTCAATGGTTCAAACAATGGCTTTAACCTATACTGAGTATATGATATGCACTTATTGGTTGAAAATGATTATCTCGGGATTTGTAGGACATGGGATCAAAGGTCAAGGTCAAAGGTCAAAGGTCAGGTCAAAATGCTACAATTATTATGTACAGCTTTTAAATTACACAATATTTTCTCCATACTTTAGATATGACTCACTATATACACAATACCTGGCATACACATACATTGCCGAACAATGATTCTACGTTGAAAAATGAGTAAAAAGCTTTCAAGTTCAGGTGAAAATTTCTAAAATGTCACTTTCTTTTTCTATCCATGTATCGACGTATATAAGTTTATGAACATATTACTTGAATATCAAAACATTGTGATTTGGCAAAGTTGCGAGCCATGGAGTCACATTGCAAGGGTCAAAGGTCTGTCCAATCATTAAAAGTGAAACAGTGATCATTATTAACAATGTCAAGATGTAAACTTTATCGGGAAAATAATAAGAAACATCGGAGGCATATCAGTATAAGCATAGCAAGCAATGTACATGTACATCTTTACTCTACTACATCCACGCACAACCTTAAAAGTCGAATTTAAAAAGTATGTACAGTTCTGGTTGAGGTGAGGATTTAGTTTTTAACATTTTGCGAGATATTCAGAAACCACTCTATGAGATGTCAAAGAGCATGCAATTGTACGGGGTATCAAAAGTTTATTTGATGAAAATCGGTTTTGAAATTGCTAAGATATCCAAAAACAAGGTGAAAAAAGAGATCCTAATAAAAGGCGTGGCCTGTCGCCTTTTATTTTAACACATTGACACCTCTGAATTTTGCTATGCATCCTTAATTATCTGAAGCAATCGGAATCTGCAAGTGATTCATTAGAATATTAAGTAATTTGCTTGAGGACTTCTGACATATTCCTCCAACCAAGATCGACATTTGTAAGCAGCGAAAACAAGGCTTTCATCGAAAGAGAAATTTGGAATATGCCTTATTGGAATGCAAAGAAGAGTAAGAGGTGTTACACAGAATGATACCACATCGAAGCATGTGAGTGTATCTTTTTGGACTATAGACTGCTAGATTATGTACGATTCCACACCATGATTACACGGACTGTGATATACATGTACATCACACGAACAATAGTTTCATCACAATCAGATATATGTTCATCACACAAACAATAGTTTCATCACAATCAGATATATATTCATCACACAAACAATAGTTTCATCACAATCATATATATGTTCATCACACGAACAATAGTTTCATCACAATCAGATATATGTTCATCACACGAACAATAGTTTCATCACAATCAGATATATGTTCATCACACGAACAATAGTTTCATCACAATCAGATATATGTACATCACAAGAACAATAGTTTCATCACAATCAGACATATGTACATCACACGAACAATAGTTTCATCACAAATAGATATGTGTTCAACACACGAACAATAGTTTCATCACAATCAGATATATGTACATCACACGAACAATAGTTTCATCACAATCAGATATATGTACATCACACGAACAATAGTTTCATCTCAATCAGATATATGAAGAGCTCAGTTGCAAAATGTACTACATCCATTTTCCATCAAATTCCACTTTTTGGTTTTGATATACTCATTTCTAGGACCTCTTTACACCTATACTAACGAAAAGTTGAATTTCCAATCAGAAAGTGTTAAAAAATTATATCTAAAAATCAGTTTGGTTGCAAAAGGTACTACATCCATTTTAGTTTGGTTGCAAAAGGTACTACATCCACTCCAATGACATCATCAGGAAATTGACCAATCAGAGAGCAGCATTGGCTTGACCCTCTACCATTGTCTACTGACTTAATCCGTAAACAAAAGAAGTTGGCTTTTGGCTTTTTGGCTTTCTGTTAAAATCACCACGTAAATCTTGAAAAACTCATCACATTTCTATCAAGCAATGTAGGAAAATGAAGGAGAACTCATTGACAAAACAAACCATCCCAGGAGAAGGATCGTGAATTAAAAGCAGTCGACAAGAGCAAAGGAGAAACTGGAGAAACTACGCGACTCTCATGTAGTCCCACATACTGCATCTACTGTTAGTTACCGGCACCGTTACTGCTAGGGTGTTGAGTTTGAGCCATTAATTGTCCCCAGAATAAAGTACAGACACTTTGTAGGTGTGGTCTATTTCTTACACAAATAGCTTAACAGCTAATAAGTGTTTGACAACTAGTCTGAAAGCAAAGTTACTTTGTTAGATGTAAACAGTGGCATGAAATTTTGACATCCCTACCAACAGTGCTTTACCTGTGGGTATGCTGTGCTATTCTATACGTGCATGATGTCAAGTACCAGGCCCCAGGGCTTGAAAGTACATAGTGACATACAGCTTTGAACACTAGATTTATATTCATTCTTTTAAATGACACATTTGACTTATACAGTGTCACAAAGGTAATACCAAATGTGCGTTTAATATAGGTGGTCATATTACTCATCGACGGTCTTGATTTCTGTCAGCTATTAGATTAGCAGACTTATCTTACCTGATAAGGAACATACAAGAATGATTTTCGTATAATGAATTTAATTACACCGTTGAGAAAATACAGCACATTCAGATGCTGCTTTTCCACCTTTTCCCTTAGAAGTTACATTGAAAAAAAAGAAGAAAAAATAATTGAATACAGTATTTTTGAGACACGTGAAGGGAGAATTCACAGGGAGAAAAATAGCCAAAAATTTAATACAAAGAGGAAAAAGATAAGAAATCTTGAGATAAAGTTCGTGAGAGAAAAACAGAAGGAGAAAACGGAAGAGAAAAATCACCTGGTGATATATTGTGACCCCTCCCCATCTATAACCGTTCACGTATAATGGATGCTTATGACCAATGACAGTCATTCATTCAAAATATTAGTCAGCAAGGGAGAAGTGGGGCATTAGCGATGCACATTGGTTTGTTATTCTTGATGCTAATAGGGCAGGGCATTGTCAATTACCTAGGCCCCCTTGACCTCGTATCCCACCCCCATGAACACCATTGCTGAAAAAAATAAATCCGCGAAACATGTCATAACATCACACTAAATATATCTCTGGCATGTGAAATTTCGGTTTCAAAAGGTACTACATCCACGTTCGCTTGCAAAAGGTATTACATCCACAAAAATATAAAAATGTTTAATTCATAAAAAATAAATGAATGGACCTGGATTTTCTTAGAGAGTGGTTTTAGTGTTGTATCATCTAGCAGTTAATAGGGGGAAATGTCATTCCAGTCTGAGCTTGCTAAATATGATAATTAAAAAATCGCGTTTTTCTCAGAACTTGAAATTATGGATGTAGTACCTTTTGAAACCGAACTCTTCATATGTACATCACACGAACAATAGTTTCATCACAATCAGATATATGTACATCACACGAACAATAGTTTCATCACAATCACATATTAAATGCACTTTACACTTTCCCTTTACATCACTTTTTTAAAGTGGCCAACGATACTGGCAACTGAACGACACAGGCATACCTACTTTTTATCTGACATTCCGAAATCACCTAATGCTCTAGGCATGACTACTGTAAATGATTCGTTTTGACCTTCTCAGGTACGCATTGAAAGAAACTTCCTTTTATGTACCACTGACAACATCAGAAAAACAAAAGAAACAAAACTCCACATTCTTATAACTTGATCACATAAGCTTTTGTTGAATTAGGTTTCTTTGATTTCTTATATGAATATAAAGTGTACAAAAAGCTTGCTGTAAAGTGAGACAAGATAATAAACTCCTGAATTTTTTTTTCTACAGTATATAATGTATATATACATATGTATATATATATATTTTTTTTTTGGGGGGGGTTGGGGGCAAATCCACGGAACTCTAGAAAATCCTAGACATTTTGAAGACAAAAGGTTAAACAATTGTACATACAATAGGTTTTCGACGGGGATTTGATTGCGCAATGGCGTTTTTAAGCATTCAAATTCGATTCGGAGCAATGCAACACTTCGAGAAATCAAATAATAAAGTGTTATGGTATTCTAGTCGTATCACCTGATCAATAACATAAGCACGTCTTATAATGCATTGGTTATACTTTAAGACAAGTGAACGTGCACATAATTTATTGCTACAGATTTTATAAAATCACATCCCTGCATCTTTATGTTCAGTTCAGTTCAGTTCAGTTCAGTTTTTATTTCTGCATTTCAAAATCAATACAAATCAACAAATCAACAAGATACTTACATAGTCATTTACACAGCTAATATTCGTAACGTTTGGATCTTACATACATTTTCTTTTTTTTTTTCAAGAACGAATATCATATATGAAAGGAAGCAATAGGAAATGATAAAAATGAAATGCAGGGGACCATCATCATAAGCTAAGCTTGACGAGGATGATGGCCCCAGGTAAAGAGATACATAAAGAAAATCTTGCCACTCACTGAGTGGGGGGTAATTGTGCAAATGGTATTCGTGTAAATGGTATTCGTGGTTTAGCACTTTCTTGGATTATTGATTATTTATCCAACAGAAAGCAATATGTACTATTTAAGTCATCTAAATCTCTGAATTTTAATATTGTATGTGGTGTTCCCCAGGGATCAATTCTTGGCCCCCTACTGTTCCTTGTATATATTAATGATATAATAAATACATCAAAAACTCTTAAATTTATACTTTTTGCGGATGATACTAATATTTTTTACTCCCATGAGAACCTTGAAACACTGTTTAATACTCTGAACACGGAAATAGACAAAGTCTCCCGATGGTTTATATGTAATAAATTATCCCTTAATGTCTCTAAAACAAATTTTATACGTTTCAAACCTACTGCTTCACAGAACATTAACAGCAGTTATAATATCAATATTGATGGATTATCTTCAACTGAAGTAAGATTTACTAAATTCTTAGGAATCACAATTGACTCGAGTTTAACTTGGAACGATCACATTCATAATATCCACACGTCTGTCTCAAGAACTGTAGGAATTTTATATCGACTGAAAAACTTCATTTCTCAAAATTCCCTGACTATTCTATACAATGCATTGATCTTACCACATATCACATACTGCAATATCGCTTGGGGAAACTGTGGCTCAACTAAAATTAATCCAATTTTTACTCTCCAAAAACGTGCTGTACGTTTGATTACCAATTCCCGTTACTTATCCCCATCCAATCCCCTATTTCGTCAACTAAAAACATTGAAAATTGAGGATCTTCACACCTTTCAAACTGCTGTTTTTATGTATAAATATACATTTAATTGTCTTCCAAAAATTTTTGATGGCTTCTTCACTCCAGATTTCACCGTTCATTCATATCCAACACGTCAGTCGTCCGATTACCATCTCGAAAACCCCAGAATCATTTTAGCTCAAAAATCATTAAAGCACAATGGACCAGATATTTGGAATTCTTTACCCCCTAATTTAAAACAACGTACGTCGTTGAACATTTTCAAACGAGAACTAAAAAACACCCTCATAATCCAGTATACTTCTGACACATAAATATTCATACCACCTGGTCAACAAACACCCTAAACAATGAGTTCACGGCCATAACTGAAGTAACATTCACCTCATCACACTGATACACAAAATAACACTCAACGTACAAACCAAGATTCATCCCAACACAATGCACACCGCACTGCACCGCACGCCCTTCGCACAATTACTTCCCACTCAGTGAGTGGCAAGATTTTCTTTATGTATCTCTTCGTTGAGCCCATTGCACAATTGTTCACTCGAAGTAACAAATTGCTTTGATTTGAATACCAGAACAATAAGTTGTGATGTGTCTTCCTACAGTGTTCTTGATAATACAGGCAGTGTATGAAAAGTAGTCTACACAGTTGATTTTTTTTCTTTTTTTTTCTCAGAATGAGTGCTATTGATTTATGATGGCGAACTCATGTTAAGGGAAAAAAGTCGTTTATTTCATGGGGGTCCAGGTACTCTCAGAATATGCTAGAGGTATTTCTAGAAAAACTCACTGTTATACTATGGCTATTCCAACCAACACATTTTTTTTTTTTTTCTGGAGTAACGGAGTAGTCCTCCTCAGGTGTTCCTGTATCGTACCGTATATACCATTGTTTCTTTTGAAGGTGTTCCTTTTGAACTTTTATAATGCAACAGAATGAATTTGATTTTGTAATGTATTTTGTAAACACGATATTATCTTCTCTTCTTTCGATATAATCTGCGTTCTCTTGAGGCATCGATCTTTTTTTTTTTTTACTGCGTATTCTATACATGGTCTCATGGTGTAGATATTCCGTTCCGCTGGAACGCAGGTAGACACTGTATCACTTTCGAAGACGCTTATACGCAACACTCGGCTAAGTTTAGTGGGTTTTGGCCATTGGTGTATGCATCAATATAATGTAGGGTTTCTCTCTCTCTCTTCCTCTTCTCTCTATTTTCTGCTCCCCGTTTTTTTTTTTTTTTTTGTCTATTCTCGATTTCCCCAGTTTCCCGTACTCTTTGTAGTTGTAAGCTTTTTACCCCCATCATTTCCCCCTTTTCCTCAGAGGTACCCCCATGATACAAGCATAGTCTTTTGAGTGGGTACCTCCATTTTTTTTTTCAGAATGTATAGATACGATTGTATGTTTCTATTTTGTATTGATCATGTAGACATGAACATGTTTTTATCCCTGTCTGACTATGTGTATTCTCATTCGCATGCCAGATTTATCATATTTCTTTGTAAATTCTGTTTATAAAAAGTGAAAATAAAGTTTGAATTTGAATTTCAATTTGAATTGTCTATTCTCTTGTTCGTTTATGTCGGCTCTTCTATATTCTTACCGACATAATTATGTACACAATTCTTAGCAATAAATATCCAATCTAATTCATATTTTATCATTACTCTTATACCATGGAATTCAGTTTGCTTGCGTCCACAATGACACAAGCTGTAGTTTCATTGTTTCACCTTCCCAATCTAATTTCATGTCAGTTGATGTTGGTTTGTTGGATTTTGTTCTATATCGGTTTGTAGCTTCGTTAATTCTTTATTACCTGTTCTATTCACTTTCTGAGGGTCCCAATCGTACAAGCTTTGCTTTTAGTGGGATCCGTCATTTCCATTCCCATTCTTAATTACCTTTCTACTATATTCATATTGTGTGAATGATATGAAAATACAAATGTGTTTTCTGCAGATTTTACTTATTTCTTACATGTGCTTTGTCATTTTTTTTTTAAATTTACGTCTACGCAATTATCACGAATATGTTCTGGGTAGACATTGTGCATAATTTCTCTTTTTATTTGATGGAAATGAAAATGAATTTTAATCATGAATCTTGAAAAATGCTACGCCTTCAGACCTATTGAATGACATAACCCCCATCCCCACCCCCACTCCCCCCTCCCCCACCCCAACTCGCCATCCTGTCACGGTTTCTTCTGCAGTTGCTTCCCTGTTACGATCGCTTGACTGCTAAATTCAATGATTATTGCCAACTTGAATGCTCATGTGCATATTTGAATATTTCGAAAAGACACTCCCTTTGACGATATTGAACCCTCTCGACGAGTATTCTAATTTGAATGACGTAAATGCTGAATTGATTAACCGAAGTGCGAAAAATGAATAATCGTGAAACAAAGGTCAATGACATGACATGGCGCTGTCTTTTTTTTTTTTGCGCAAATTTGAATGACACGAATATCATTCTGAATGACAAAGGTACGAAGAAGACTGCAAAAGTCTATAAAAGAATTACATTACTTGCATACAGTTAGCATGTCATGTCAAAACAAATGCATCGTAAGAAAAGCAGTTTAGTGTTGCAAAAGGTTGATTTTTTTTTTCTCGTATGAATAGCTCAAAAGAGAGAAAATGAGAGATGCACTGTACGTAATTGTTTAGGTTTTTCGGCCTTGAATTACGGCCTTACAAGGTATAGGTGCATAGCACGTGATTGGGCGGAAACTGGCTGCTCAGAAATAATTGAATGCTGCATCGTTACGTCGTCGAGATTAGATCCGGGAATTATTTTTGAAGCGCCAAAAATATCTCGATCCATCCAGTAGAGGGAGCCCTCGAAGAACTGTGCGTCGTAAAGTTTCTCCCACTTGGTAAATGGTGGAGGTGTAACCTCCACTTGTATCATTTCGGCCAAGGAGAAGATGTTGAAGACTAAAGTGTCCGGTGTTCTTTCGGGTGTATAATTGCATGACACGTAGAACAGCCATTGTCCTGAAGGAACACAATGGACGAGAGAGAAAGGGGGGACGTGGAGTGAGAGAAAGGAACACTCAGTCAATTATGACATCAAGATTTTTTTTATTCCCTTTGATTTAACAATAAATGGGGGGGGGGGCGGTGCACCCCTGCTTAGATCAGCCACTGGTATCAACATTAGATTTGAAGTTTAGCACATGTTACCGCTGTAATAATTATGTAGATGCGCAATGTTTATCTTGTCGAACAATGAGTTTCAATTTTCGCAGCTTTTTTTTTTTTTTTTTTTTTTTACTCCAGACCATTACAATCTGTAAATGAGCAGTACACTTCTGTTGTCAGTGTTTAACAGTGCATTGCCTCGGGTAGGTTTCCACTAGCAATCACATGCGCCAAAATTAAGTTCAGTCAATGAGTAAGATGTGCACAAATCTCTGGACAGGTAATGACTGTGGCACGCAGCGGGTTAATGATAATAAGGTACAAAAATCAAATAGAATCCCATCATTCCCATTCTGCGGTCCTTCACTTATCAGCCATAGATTAACTCTGAACGGTACGTGACGGAATCGTGGTTAGGTGAAAAAGTGAGAGATTGATTACGCTGCTGCAGAATCAAGTGGTATGGTTAATCAACGGGGTAATCTTGAATTCAATTTAGCTGTTTTGGATTACACTCTCCACATTTCTGAAGTAGCAGGCAAACATCACTTGAAATTTATATCACTTTGAGGCCATGGTCTGCCTGTCTTCTTGGACCTGCCAATACTCTTTCTACCTAATAACCTATCACACGTTATTTGAATTACCGTTAATACCACTCGGACTTATTATTATGTCATGCTAGTTGTATATTCAAGGACATTTTTACTATACTCCTTTAACCTGTCTCGCACCTGTTGCGTCAATGGTCAATGCGTCACAGCATTGAGATGCCTTGACCACGAGGTTGTGTTCTTCATCTCTTAGCAAACTCTTCTTGAAGATACCCTCAGCAGTGCTCCAGTAAAGATACCTTACACAGCAGAGATGAATACAACTGCTCTCGTTACATTGAAAGTATGGACAAAATACATACTATGAGATGATGAAGATAATGATGATGACTTTAAAAAGACTTTACCCAATTGAATCATACATGGATTCATTGAATCCAGAACTTATCAAGAGAAAGAACATCGGGGACCGTTGAGGAAAATCAGTCCGCTTGTTGAAAGTTATGCATTTTGTACAATTTGGGTTCAATACCTGATAGCGTTGGTGATAATTTGACTGTAAGAGTTCGTGCTGTCACCTTCCTAAAATTTGATTTAGACAAACATAATTATCATGTTGATATAGATTATATATATTTGTGTGAGTGGGTGAGTGTTTTTATACGTAATACACATCCAACATCCCACCTATTACATATAAACACATAGGGCCTACACATACACACACACACATATAATATATACACATAATTATATATATATATATATATATGTGTGTGTGTGTGTGTGTGTGTGTGTGTGTGTGTGTGTGTGTGTGTGTGTGAAGGTTATACTTCGTAATTTGGAAGGGACTTTAGTCCGCACTTTTTTTTCTCCGTTTTTGGGATAAACGAAATTTCGAACCTTCAAGTCTTCAAAGCTACCCCAAGGCTACCCTGCGTTTTGTGGCCCTTTAAGACGGGGCTTAACTGAAAGCATAAACAACAATGCGAGTTTCCATCCAATATCTATCTTATATTAAGAAAATTGATAACATGAACACATTAAGTTATGGCCAGTCCAGAGAAAGTTGCAGTCCAGTGTTTTTGCTAAATCATCAAATACTTTAGCTTTGTTTGGCAGGTATTGTCATTCACAGAACTTTGGATTGGCAGGTTTTCTTTTGGCTACGTATCCAATAAGTAATAATGGTGATGATGCTGATGCGATGCTGATGATGATCATAATATAATAAAAAAATAATAATGATAATTATGATGATAATAATAGTGATGATAATAATATGAAAATTGATAATAATAATAATAATAATAATAATAATAATAATAATAACAATAATCAATATTCATTCAACGCCTTTTCTATACAGACGTACGTAAAATTGGAGGAAAATATTGGGAAAATTGATAGATTTAATGAATGACACGCATTTAGAGATTCATATGGCATCGTATGTGATTGCATATCCATTTGGTTGTTCACGATCACAACATGCGGAATAGGAATAGACATTGCATATTTCATGTCTGTCTTTTTTATATTTCAGTATAAGAGGTCTACTATTTGCACAATGTTTCCATTAGTCAGTATTCTGTCAAATGAAATTAGAATGTCACTTTAAACGCTTCAGTCTGTCATCTCTAAGCTTCTTCGAAATAACCCGACTTACCGTCCAATCTCATCCACTACCAACGCACGGGGATAACTTATTCCAGATACAATTATCTTCTGCGTGAAATGAATTTCATTCAAAGAAGTGATGGTGTTGTTCTTACGAGATGAGAAGTAAATAGTAGAGGAGGTCTTGTCAATGGTAATCCAGTCAAGTTCTGCAATGATAAAGATAAGACTAAACACAATAAACAGCGCAATTAAGATATAAGACTGTGAATCTCTACAAATCGACAACATTGATCGAGGCTATGTGTTTATGATATAATATTACCCTTCGAACATGCGACACTGCATCATTTATCAAGAAAACGTCACCAGACGTGGATTTTTAGGTAAGGGTAGATTCTAAAAGAGCAGACTCTTAGCTTTAAAATGATGTATCACTCGATACAACTGGACCTTCCTAACCTGTCTGAATAATTGCATTGATTAGAAAGAAAGTACTGCACACTCTGATACCATAATACTAAGAAAACCAGCTTTGTATTTCTAGGGTGTATTTAACTCTTTTGGCCCGAATTCACCTAGGTGGTTTCAACTCAAACCATGGTTTAAACAATGGACAAAAACCATGGAGTGCCAAGTGCCGCATGGAATATTTCGTTACGAAATCAGTCATTTCGTCGACGAAATGATTAATATTTTGCAACAAAATGACAATATTTTGTAACAAAATGAACGAAACAGTCATTTTCTCGACGAAATGACCAATTTCATAACGAAATATTCCACGCAACACTTGGCTCTCCATGGTTTTTGTCCATGGTTTAACCATGGTTTCATTGTGCCACCTTCGTGAATTCGGGCCTTTATGTGCCACGTTCGCACGTCCGACTCAGGCGACGGCGTGCCAACTTCGCATATTCTGCTCAACCCACAACCCCCCCCCCCCCTCAAACCGATCGACAAATCGCCAAAATGCCGCATTACAACTGAACTTTTTCTCGCGCTTCCGTTCGTCTCACATAATAGCTTGCACCTTATGTGGTGATTGACTATCAAGCGATGTTCCCTAGTAGCTTTGCATGTAATTTTCAGTTTCCGTCACTATTTTGTGTCCAAAAGTCATACCTTCACAGTATTGTAGCTACTGGTCATTTCAAAGAAAAATAGTCATCGATTTGACTAACAATTTTCATCAAAGCGAAGCTTAGCATTTTCACTGCAACTTCGCCAACTACATGTCCGCCTCAACAGAAATCTATAAAAGTTACATAAATTTGAAAAGCAGAAGATGTTTTCAAAGCATGGCTACATTGGTGTCTTAGAATAATGTGACACACGGGGAGTTTCTGCCATGGCACATGAACAGTTAAGTGCTGAATCTCACCAATAGTAGCTACAAAGAACATTATTAACCCAATATTGTATTCTCTCATTAAACATGTTTTACTCATGACAGACGTTAATTAAGAGCAGACGTAGTACTATCCTTTCAAAAGTTATCGGAGTTGAGAGCGAACGATGCATAAAGGTTCTGTTTTTAATGTAAAGGGGCCTTTAAAACATTCCTAATCGCACTATTAAAAAAAAAAAAAATTATGTAAAAATTCCTGAAATGCATTTCCAAGTTTTATGAACCAAAACTGTCGAATTCTATTGCTAAGGAATTCTCTTGCATAAAATAAACCATAAAAAAGTTAAGATTGACTAGTTTCAGTAATTTTACCTATTTTCAAGTCCAAACGCAAAATCAGGGCATGCGACTTTTTGTTGGAATAATGAGGCATGTATGATTATTTGCACCCATCTTGTTATAATATTTTTGTTGTAGTAGTCATAAACACTTTTACAGATATACAAAGAGGCACATCACATTGCATTAAAAAAATCATTTGATCTAAGTCAAACGCTTTGGAATAAATGAAACAAACAGACCTTTCATAATAGATAAGGTTTTGATTTAAAAAAAAGAAAATCGGGCGAATATGGTTAAATGGAATAAACAGTGTTCTGCGTGCATCTAAGGGGTACACGAAGCAGAAACTTAACTTGAAGGTAGCATTCTTAGCAAGAAATAACAAGACTTTTTATTGAAAGAAAACAAAACACATAAGATAAATATATACAAAGATAATGAAATACATACACAAGATATGATGAAAGTTGGGTAAATTTTGACATCGTGACATAGAAAAGCAGAGACTTCTCAAAATCAAAATGAATCTACACTCAGAAAAGAAAAAGAATCAAAGTAAACATTTTTTTCGAGTTCATAATTTTCAAGATAAGATTTTAAGATAATTCAATTGGCTATCAACCTAGTAGGTCAATATAAAGTGAAACATTATGCATGAGTAAACACATTTGTTTTTGTCCTCCGAAGCACAAAAGTAAGAATTGCAAAAATTTACATTATTGTTTTTTTTTTTAATTTGCATTTTTTTAAAGATAACAATGATAACAAAAGACCAGTTTAACACAATGAGATATATGAATGAATAATAAAAATACGTTTTCGTTCTCTTTATCTCTCTATAACCTCAAACAAAATGCAAGTGGGAAACTTTAAGAGGGAAAATAAGATTTTTCTGCCAACTCAAACTTCAAATGACATATGCAGTAAGAACACAAAGCCGATCAAATGAACAGATTATCTTTATTTCTTTCATTCAATTTAATAATTTAAGAACCAAATATAATTAACAATTTTCCTAATTTGAGAAATCAGTTCACAATCCTATAATTTTTGTTAATGTTGTTTTTTCTCTCATTATATTTGAATTTGGATTTGATTGAAAATGTCCTAAAATCTTTAATCTGGTTTTTGAAATTGTTGTTTCATACTTTTATTTTTACTCAAGAAAATACGTTCGGTGTCGTTGTTACAGAAACTGGCTCGCCATATTCCATGATTGGGAGAGTCCACTCCTGTCCAGTAAATCTTTTCCTGTCGAATGTTGGCCGTGATGTCAAACGGCTTAGGTCCGTCTTTCAAATCGCGGAAGACGCTCGTCGTTGACGAATTCATCTTCCAGATCATATTTCCAGAAAAGTCTGCGATGAATACTAAAACACCTGTTGAAAAATAGAGAGGGAATAAGAGGGAAAATGTCCGGAAGCTTGATGTTATTTTATCATCATGATAAAGATGAATTAATGGAATACATGAACGTGAGAAACGCATTATGCGGAAGCAGAAGAGTACAAACCAGCAAAAAAACAAAACAAAACAAAAAAACAAAACAAAAACAAAACAAAAATAAAAACAAAAAAGGGAGGGTTAAGTGTTTTGCCTTATTTTGCAGACGAAATCAAAATCTAAATATCTCAAGAAGTCTTTGCCTGCCTTGGTAATACAAGCAAGTTTACTTGTCGATTTTCAACATGCCTAATTTACGTCCACCACTATTGTTACGTCATAATTACAGAGATCGCGCTATGTATAGCTAAAAAGAATTGCATGGCAACAAGTCTATCCCGTCGATCTGTCATTGTGCATTGGCTGATAGGGATATGATAATTGTTGCCAACAATCTTACTTCAAAAGTTACGAAGAGGCGAAGAATAACAGTCCAACAATAACTTATGTCGAAACCTTATTTCTGAGATTCATATCGGATAAAAAGGGGACCCACTGCGGATACAGGGGCGTCATCAATTAACCAAAGTCTCTTGGGATATCTTAAATTCAAATGTTCTTATCAAATAGAATATAAAACTTCCCCTACAAAGAGCTTTCTTCTGTAAAAATATAAGTTAATAAACTTGGTATCGATCAAACTCTTATATTTTGTAGTGCAATCCTTCATGATTAGAAATCGTTCAGTGAAGAACTATTTTCAGTCCCCCTTTCCCGAGTAGGCAAAGTAAATCATGAAAGCTTGAAACCATTTCTACTTTCCTTCTGTAAACCGAATCCTGAGTTATTATTATTATCACTTTTTTTTGGGGGGGGGGGGACGGTTAGACCAACATATTTAGCACTTCTAGTATATTGTTCAATGAGAATAGGGGCAGCGACTGTTAGTGTTGTATTGCTACAGAAATTACGCAGAATCGTGAATGTGTTACTTATTGATCCTATCGCCTTTCGAAGTTTGATCGACATATAATGTGTTCAACTACTGCACGGAACAAAAATAACCCATTGTCTGTGTTAGGGAAAACTTGACTGATGGTCCCATTCATACGTTGTCGACTCAAAGATTATAAGATAGTGAAAAGGATAGTGATCATCGAATTTATTACCTAACCCCCGAATATCGACTGTTGAACATTGAATGTTATACCTGCTAATGGGTCTGACGTAGTCGACGACATTATCGATGTTGTATCATCGATTGATTCCGATATCAAGTCATAAAGTGCCCCCTCCTCCGTGGTGGCCTCACTCGTAGCCGGGCTTGTCGGAGAGGAATACATGGATGTTGCCTCCTCCATATCCATGGTGTCGGTATCGGTATCGATATGCCCGATAGTATCATCGATCATTGGTGATGTAGTCTCGATCGCAGCCACGCTCGTTGGTGATGCAGTCTCGATCGCATCCATGTTCGTTGGTGATGTAGTCTCGATCGCAGCCACGTTTGATTTGGAGGTGGTCTCCAAAGGATCTTTGTTCTTTTCCACACTCGTCGCGAAGGTAGCCTTGGGTCTGTCTACACTTGTTGGCAGAGATACCGGCCCAAGCTCTTTTCGTTTTCAAGAAAAAAAAAATGAAAGAAACTTCTTACCTACGGGCAAAAAGTGCCCATTGTTCAATGAATATGTTCAGACGGCAAACGTTAACCTCGAGGTTAGCTATCTTTGAAGATAAGCTTGAAGTTAAGCACCGTGAAGACGCACTAGCTGTCTTGAAGTTGATAGCTATCCAAGAGATATCTCAGGGTTAGTGCTGTATTAACGAGCTGTGTGTGTGTGTGGGGGGGGGGGGGGGGGGGGGTCCCACTCGTAGTTAAGCATCATTTGGACAGAACCTGTTAGAAGGAACTTGCAGAATAAACGTATAGTTACGGGGGGAAGGGCAGCGAGCCTTTCCTCGAGGAAAGCTATGCCTTCGAGGATAGCCTAAGCTTCGTCGTGTGAACGCGCGTCGTAGTAAGGGGGTCAGAGCTTATCCTCGAACATAGCTATTCTTGAGGTTAAGGGTCACCGCCTGAACGCAACTTAAGAGTATTCACATAATTTCCAACTCATGACAAGGCAAGCTGACACTTCATTTCTTCTCTCCCATTGTATGATATCGTGTGACATAATCATAATCTCATTCCTTGAACTTTTTTTCTTTGTCTACTCTGAGCACACAAATATACATTTCCTCACGACTTTCTATTCTAAATCAAGAGCAGAGGTGACTCCAAAATAGGATATCAGGTATCTTTTCGCGACGGTAACGTCCAGAGGAAAAAAAAAAAGAAATATTCTGAGCAAGCGCAAAATTCCTTACCAAAAGGTATCTATTTGTTGCTCACGCCGTCTTGAGTTTTTACTATGCGTCCTGGACTATTTTTACGTCAGCTCAATTCACGACGCAGATACCTATTTGATGCACTGATCACAGGGGGCGCCATTTTATTTTCTATGGGTTGCATTCTCGCCTGGTTTAAAGCTGCTTTTCAACACGATGCAGGGAGTGAGGAGATCGTCCCTGATATCGTTGTCTCAAACGTCCGCCTCGCAAATCTGAAGCTCCCTATTATTCAATGAAAGGCGCAGCCTCGGAGTGAGTATTGGTCGTACTAGCAATGAGGCCAGTAATTTTGACCAGAAACTCAACCTTAGGCGGAATATAACTTGTTTTATATATTTTGGGAAGGAGAAACAAAATAAACGAAAACAGGGAGCTGGTGTCCGGCTGTCGGCCACAATATAATCAGATATAATCACGTGAAGCTCTTTCAACTAATAAAGGATAATCATTACATACAAAGAGTATAATAAAATAATTATCTGACTCTCCTTCCACAAAACCAACAAAAAGTCGCAAGACGTGGATTTTAATATAATTGCAAATTCAGAAAAAAAAACTGACTGAAAGCTTTGAAATCATGACTAAATTTAAGCAAAAGAACTTTAGTATAACCTATATGAAAAGGGAAAAGGAAGTAAAATCACTTGAAAAGTGTTTCCTCATAAACATAATGTGGCTTTGTAGTTTTTCTGTCTATTCGAGGACTTAATCTCACTATCAAAAGCTGCGCTATGTACTATGAATGGGACAAAGACCCCCCCCCCCAAAAAAAAAAGAAAACGGTTTAAAACTCCATTGTCATTACAATGAAGGGATTATCAAATGTACCTATAATCTATCGGGACATTGAATTCACGACAGCTGATAACCTTCAGAGCAGTAACGTCATCCTATCAAAGGTTATTAGAATTGAAAATGAAGAGCGTGTAAATGGTTTTAAGAAATGAAAAATGGGCCTCTAAGACACACCCAATAAGAATATTCATTCTTTACAAAAAGTGTTGGAAGAAAAGATCTAAAACCATAATTTTCCATTCTTTTTATTGTTTTCCCCCAAATTTTGGAATGATACAGAAGAGGAATTACTCTTCAGATACGTGACTACGGTGACCGGGTTCACCTATTTCTAGCCCTCATGTGAAATCGGGTTTCGCGTTTGTTTGTTTGTTTTTTGTTTGTTTGTTTGTTTGTTTGTTTGTTTTTTGGGGGGGTATTTTGCTTTTCTTTTTTTTTTCTTTTTCGGGTTTTGTGATCACACATTGCACTGCAACACATGTACTATACTCCCTATTTTTGCCATTGGTCGTGTAGTCAATTTGGACAAATTTGATTGCAAAAGGAAATAATAATGCTGAACTCAACAATAGGGGTATTTGTAATATATAACCTGCAGATAAACTAAATATCTTACAAGCTTCAGTGGTGTCATGGAGAGTAAAAGCTCCTAACTATATTGAGAAAGCATGATTATATTTCAAAGCTAATGAATGTTTGATGGAATCAGCTATTCTCATCCCGGAGGTAAAGTGCCTTTCCTGCCATTCTCTCCGATTGAGCGATGCCATGTTACAATACTGTAATCACTTTCGCTCATAGGGGCTTGTAAAATTAACGACTTTGATAAAATGATCTCACCGTTCTTTGATATTGGTCGACATACAATATGTTCATCTACTCCCGGGATTGCAAATGGCATCACTTCTCTTACAGGGAAAAGTTCGATGACTGTCCCATTCTTCAACCGGATTGGACGGCAAGGATTCGCCTCTATCTGCAGCTCAATTGCCGTAAAATTCCTAGACAGGGGTGTCGTCTGCCGGAAGCATGACAGTTTTCCCGCCAATGCTGAAGGGTTTCGGAGGGATAGAGGCGCGCAGGACAGGAATCAAGATTAGGAGAAGAACATCGACAATGAGGAGCATGGAGGAGGAGAGAGAAAAAGGGATAGAAAAGATATTTTGAAGGAAGATGAGGAAAAAAATGAAGACCAAGAAATACGATAGAATGAGCAAGAAGGGGAGATCAGGAATAAAAGGAATGTGAATGAAAACAGAACAATACAAAAAAAAGAAAGTAAAAAGAAAAAAAATGAGGATAGGCATATTAGGAGGACAAGGGAAGAGAATAACAACAGGAATGCAAGAAGAACAGAAAACATGAGTAATGACGTGAACACGAGAGGTAAGAAGAAGAAGAAGAAAGAGGTAAGAATATAATATTGAGTAGATACACGAAGGAACGCAATTGCAGTATTGGGAGTAGAAAGAAGGAGGAGGTCAGTTGGGATATAAAGAACAGAAATGAAAGGTGAAAAGAGAAAAATAAGATCAAAGTGATGTTAGATGAAAGACAAGGTTCAATTGAATTAAGAATGCAAATTTCAATCACGCATGTATAGATAGAGTGGCAAAAAACAACAACAAAGAGTATGGAAAAAACAGAAGATGAAAGGAAGGTTTGTGTAATACAAAGGTTAAAGGAAAACACGCCATGTATAGAAACAAAAGTTCAGTCTTGAAATCGTTATGTTATTTATTAATTATTGGGTTTAGATAGTTTGATTGGCATATATCGCCCATAGTTTGCACACACTTAAAAAAACAAAACAAAAAACAAAAACCCCTGAGATTGGTGAAACATTTTCTTCATTTCTGACTGGCATTGCTGTCGTTTTAACTTCACGAACAAACTGCAATGATAAAAATCAAATTCTAGATATTTGCAACTTAAGCGGTCATTCCTGAATGAATTTCTTTGTTCGCAAAAACCGATAAGTCCATTTTTGAAGATTTTTTGAAGTACGGTCTCTGTCATAAAGTACAAAATAACACCTTTTAAATGATATATTGGTCACTACATATAAAGCTACATTTTTGAAGTTATGGTCAAAAGAAGCAAAAATGTTCTCAATATTCTCTTTATTTTTCTTGACCTTTCATCGCAAATATCTCCATTTGGCAAATATGGACTTATTGGTTTTTGCGAACAAACTCTTTATATAAATCCAATGTGTTTGTATGTAATACTATATTTCAGTAGAACACATCAGTCAAATTTGAATAAAATCGTGATATTGATAGATTTATGCATTTTGGGGTAAATTCCACATTAATTGTAATTACCATTTCTAAATGCTAAGCCACAGCGCTATAGAAGGGGAGCACACGTACCCGTTAAGACAGAAATTGTGATAATAGCATACATGTTTCGACGACTGAGCTGGTCGCTGTTGCTGTATATATAAGGAGGAAAAGGAGAACGCAAATGAACGAGTACAATATCCATCATTATCTACCATTATACGACTAAAGAAATATCTACAGGGATCAACATTTTTCGTTTCATTCCTTTGTATAATTCATGCTGGCATTACTTTTCAGCGCACTCAATGTCGAAATTATAAAACACCACACACCCGACTGGCACTGTTTCACAGCAAATAAATGTTGATATCTTTAACCACATGAAATCAATCAAATATTAAATCTGACAATTTTTCACTTTGGGAACAAAGCGAAGGTTGGTAAACTTTAATTGTGTACTATCGCTTTTTGTTTGGCCTGCAGTACTCATTGAACCTTGAATAGAAGAAAATTCAGGTTGAGAGGATTTTTCGCCATCCACCCAAAGTCACCTTCAGACTGCATTATTTTGGTTTCGTAAAAACACTGACAATGTCAATCGAGAATAACAAGCATCAAAATGCAATCATCGACTGCTTACCATTGCGACAATAGCTCAAAGTAATTGCGTGAACGTAAATGTACACTTCTTTTTTTTTTATGAAAGTTCGTGGCTTTTTCCACTAAAGCTAAGCATTCTCAGTCGCAACCTTATTCCAAAACAGAATCGGATGTACGATAACAACAATAGAGTGGTAACCCTGACGATAGTATTAGAAATCATAATGACTATGTAAACGTCGAATAAAGTCTTTCAATCTCCCATGGCCAAAAAGGGTCAATGTGACGGTTACACATCCCAAGACTCGTCAATTCAAAGATTCCCTAATCCGAAAATGAAAGAAGGTTCATTATTTCGACCATTCGACTCATCCAAAAACAGAATTAGGCTCCTTAATCTGAAACCGAAATAAGATTCGTTATTCCAATAAGATTGATTTAATTAACGAAGATGAAATGTGGCCGTGCACCTCAAAACGAACATAAAATCGCACACACTGATTTTGCGTGGGGGCTAAAAATAAGTGAAATGGGTCAAACTAGCCGAACTTGACTTTTTCAAATTTTCTGAAAGAGCGGGTCTTCTTTTACATTATGCTAAAATTTGGTATCATAAAACGGGCAGGAAAGTGTGGTGTTTTTAGCAGTTTATCTCGAACATTTTGGTAGAATAGTGTGATTAGGTGTGTCTTTAGAATCCCTTTTTCATTTCTGAAAAACCTTGTCCACACTCTTCACTTTCAACTCTAATAACTTTTGAAAGGATAGTGCTACTGCTTTGAAAGTTGGCATTAATTATGGACAGACTGTGTTAATGAGGCATGCCTAATTTCAGTTTAATTTGATAATCCCTAAATTGTTGTTACTCTGGTGGTTTATTTCCCTGTTTTTTGTCCTATTCATCGCACAGCAAGCACGGTTTGGTAAAGATTAAGCGCTTGAATAGACACTGTACTCTTCAAAGCCTCTTTTCTCAGTTCACACTTTTTCTGAGTTTGTGCTTTCTTTCCAATATTTAGATAGGTTAGGAGAGTCCATTTGATTTGAGTTATACATCATTTTAAAGCTTAAAGTCTGCTCTTTCAGAATATGGTCTTAACTAAAAATTCATGTCTGGCGACTTTTTGTTTGTTTTGAGGTGCAGGGTCACAAATGAGGTTCATTAATCCGAAAATGACTATTTGGTTTGTTAATCCAAAAGTAAAATAACATTCGTAGTTCCGAAAAACGAGATGGATTTTAGTTAATGATAGAAAAACAGTGTTCATGCCGTCAAACCCCCGTTTGAGGCGAGACCCCATCGCCAAACGAAGCTGATGGGGTGCTATACCCCCCCCCCCCCAACGATTCCTCGTTTGAGAAGTGGGAGAAGATGTATTTGCCCACTGCAAAATAACTTTCTACTCAGGCGTGGCAAACCTAGAGGCCAAGCCAGGGTTTAATGATTGCAAGAGCTATCATATTACGTAAGAGCATGATAAGGATATCTGCCTGTGGCAGACCATTCAAAGTGCACTCAATTGTCTCTATTCTTTCTAAAGTTTTAGTTTGTTTTGTTTTTGTTTTTTATTGTTCCATATTCCACATTTCAACAAATACATAAAACATAAACATCACAATACAAAAGCCTGGATGAATTGTTAAGTACAGCTTAAGACAATAAAACATGTGAAATATGAGGAATCTACATAGAAGCATTGCTTGTAGGGTGTAGATTCCCAGATGAGGATGTGAGATTATTTCTTACTTGGTATATGTAACTAAAGGAATAACAATTTGTGAATTGGAGAAATATAAACGCCAAAAAGTGAAAAAAATGAAAAAAAAACAAAGAAAACAATGTCCGCGGCACAAGACTTCTTGAGTGTTGCGTGATCACCCGAGCGAGGTACAAGTCAGATGCAGTGTACAATAGGAGAGATACCAAATGTGTACAAAGGAAGTTCAGGAGATAATACAGAAATCACAAGCGAGGCACATGTTACATAATCGATAATGTCAGTAATGTGAAGTATGAACAGAGAATGTCGAGGAAGATTGAAGAATAGCTATAGATATGAATTCAGAAAAAAACTAGTTTAGTTTATGCTTAAATGAATAAAGAGACTCAGATTGGATTATTTCTCTATCCAACTCATTCCAAAATTTAGGTCCTGTAGTGGTTATTGTTTTTAAAGCAGATACAGTCCAACAGGAGAAAGAGAGTTTGAAATTATCATTTACATACACTAGAAATAGTAGCGGTCCCAATATGGATCCTTGTGGGACTCCACATTGTATAGGTAATACTTCAGAGTTAACAAATTTATAGTACACATATTGCTTTCTATTCGACGAATAATCTTTGAAGCAATCAGGGAATGCCACGAACTCCATAGCACTGCAATTACGTATGAGGATAGTGTGGTCAAGAGTGTCGAATGCGTTGCTTAGGTCCATGAAAACACCGATGACATGTTTTTGTTCAGCTAAGGCAGTCGACACTCTTGAGATCGTATAATTGGGCTGGTGCCATATCTGTAGAATGAAATGTCTTGAAACCATACTGGTCTTGGTTAAGTATATCATATTGTGTCAAAAAAATCAAACAGTCTGTTATCAACAAGCCTTTCTGTTACCTTAAAAATACTAGGAAGAATAGAGAGAATTTGATACAAGAGAGGAGTCATCTTTTTTGTATTTATTGGAATTACTTTTGTAATTTCACATGCGTTCGTAAATATACCAGTTGAGAGAGACAAGATACAAATACATATACATTGTATGTACTAAAGGTGTCATTATACTACCAACAAACTATTTTAAAAGATACGTCCTCATTTCATCATGACCAACTGTATAACTTGATTTTGATGAATGCACAATGTCAAGAATCTCACTATAATCTGTTGGTTTGAAAACTAATGAATAATACTGCGAGAAATCAGTTTTTGTGGGATCTATTTTTGAAGCTTGACATATTAACAAAATACTCATTAAAACAACATGCTACATCCCAAGGGTTACAGAGTGTTTGTCCGTCACGCATAATTTGAAATGCTGACATGTTCTATTGCTTACCAATAACATCATAAATAACTTTCCAAGTGGCTGACATATTTCCGGTAGCATTTTGAAAGGCTTCTGTATAATACATCCTAAGAGAAAGCCTTATAATTTGTGTCAATACATTTCTACATTATTTATATCGATTAACATTATCATTATTAACTCTTTATGTGCCATGGTGGAAACCCCCTGTGTGCCACGTTATTTTGAGACACGAAGGTAGTCATGCTTTGAGAAAGAATTCTGTCTTTCCAATTTGTATAACTTCTACAAATTTCTATTAAGCTGGACATAATAGTGAGCAAAGTTAAAGAGGGATGCCAAACTTTGCTTCTATATACAATGTATAACAATTCTATTTTCAATTTTTCTTTTGAATTACCAGTTGCTACATTACTGTAAAGGCATGACTTTTACACATAAAATAGTGACAGAAACTTAGAATGTACACGCAAATTTATAGTTGGGAACACCGCTTGATAGTCAATCACCACATAGAATGCAAGCCGTATGTGAGAGGAACAAAAGCGCGAGAAACGCTTTGATTGTACCGTGGGATAAGCGATTTATCGATCGGTTTTTGGCGGCTTTGTTTGTTGAGCAGAATATGCGAAATTGGCACGCCGTCGACTGAGCCGGACGTGCGAACGTGGCACATAAAGAGTTAAGATACCATGAACTATATTTACATAGCATATTTGTTTTCTCGATTGATCGGAAAATTCCTTTTGCTACCCGTGTATTTTTAATGTTTCTATTACTTTTCCTTTTAATTGCGGGGATATGTTTGTCAAAATAGGAAAGAAATATATTCCAGAACGCATCATAAGCTATATTTGGGTCTGGGGAAAGTAATACATCATCCCATGTTTCCGTGATTAAATCGTTGTTGAGTAATGATTATTTTCTGATGTGAATTTGCGCTTCTTCTTACTTTCTGTTTGCTTGACATGGGAATATTGTGTGTCGTCACAGATGAAAAATATAGGTAAATGATCAGATATATCACTATACGAAAGACCAGATTTCTAATAATCAGTATCAATATTAGTAAACATACTATATAATAACACACGATATACATTCCAGAAGTTAAAATACAACCTTGCCCCAACTTCTTCATTGTTTTAAGAATAAGTATACCATTCTCTGCAACATATTATTCATTTAAAATTAAACTATTTCATTTCTGAATTTAGTAACATTTCGGATTAATAAACCTTCCCTTTAAATGATCTTTCGGGATAAAGCACCCTCGGAATAACAAATCTCATTTCACTTTCTGATTAAACAACCTTTTGAATAACGAACCGTATTTCATTTTCCGATGTAACGAACCTTCGTTATAATGACCATTATTTGGATTAAGACACCCATGGAATAACGAACCTTATCTGATTTTCGGAATTACATAATTATAACCAACTCCTTTTAGAGTGAAGATGATACCATGTTTTAGCGTATAGCTTCATGCACTTCCATCATCTAGAAAATTATCGGACTGTTTTGTATTATCGTTTGTTTGTTGTTGCTCTCCTTTTTAATTCAGACTATGAACATGCATGTATGTAGAAAAAAGTGAAGAACTTGGTTGGTCGTGAAACTTAGAGTGTGCACGATAGGTTTACATTTTCTTCCCTCCACTTTCTTAATTTACTTGGAAATTAATCTACAATGTATACCTACTCTTGATTTGAACGGGCTGTCTACTCATTCGCAAGAATATTCGAAGATATTTATTCGACACAGCCAAAGGCACAATCATGGTACATCCAATTATGTAAATATCATGAATTTCATACACATTAAATAAAAGAACTACGAAAAAATAATTAATTTTTTTTTTTTGCAAACTCACGTGAAGGTTGGTGGAACGTTAAGCAAGCAAAACTACACAATCGGGAACGTGTTACACCCTGTCTTCACAAGATTATCGCAGCTATGATGTGATGTTTGTATCACCATGGGGATATATCCGGATGGAAATCGAAGTTAGCTCAGCACAGATCAGGCAATACTAGTACAGTGCGTTGTATAGTAAATCGAGTGATAAGTCATAATTTGCTCAAAGGGTGCAGGATAGCAAGAAAGCGCGCGCCCGTGACCCAAAGGTTCACTCGCAATGTGCTCGTAAAAGCAAATTAGGAGGGTAATTGCGGTGCTCCAAACCTTTTCTCTCTCCCAAGAACAATCTTTTTCAAAAAATGCGAGGTAAACCTTTACTGAAGTGTCGTGAATCTACGTTCAACTGACAGGAACGTAGATAGTAAGAGTAATTGGAAACGAAGGCAATGACAAACAAATATCTATGATCATGAAAAATGTAACGATGATGATTATGCTTTTTACGATTTTATTGCATTACTCCTCATGAAATAATTGGCTGAGAGCTAGAAAAAAAAAATCGTCTGCGCTCAGCCACATTGATTGTATTTCGTACATGCAGTCCCGTTGTTTGATTGCTACTTTTTCTGGCACATCCCTGTCATACCACACCTTATAAAAAAGATAAAACGGCATCTCCAACATTTCAAATGTTATGACTCCTTCAACCTTTCATAGGTGTTAGATTTAAGACTTAAAATGTTGAATTTAACATTCAAAAGGTTTTAAGAGTAAAGATACTGAAAATGTTTGATTTGCCTTTTTATCTTCTTATTGTGCAATACAAAAACGCGAGAGACGGAGGGAGAAACAACGTAAAAAAAAAGTTTTATAGAGTCATATTGACTCTGTTCCACCACCGTCCACCTCCGCACAGACCCAGCTTTGGAGTAATTGTGTTGTGCTCAAAATTCAATATATGCGCATGCGAATAAGGGATAAACAACCAGTGTAAAAACTGAATCCATATAATCGATGTTACGCATTGTTAAATACACAAAATATGAACAATAGTTATAAAAAGAAATGCTTCTAGATTAAACCGTCTACGGTTACTGTTTATTGAGAAAAAATACTTATATATCCGTATATTCTAGTCTTTATTGGGAAAATGCTATTTGGTAGGATGTTTTGTGATATAACAGACCTACACATTTGCATCAAATGTGATATCTTGGATATTTTTAAAATCACAACTCCCAAAGGTAAACTGGACCTTTAAATTTAACGTTCAAATAATTAACACTGAAAATAGGTTTGAGGAATGACAACCTGAAAATGTATGATTGTTCAGTGACCTGGTAATTGAAAAACATTGTGAAATCGCCAAGAAACGATGTAATTTAACTCTTTCCAGTCTCCAGCTGGCTGCAGAGTTGCGACGTCTCTGCAAAGATCTCCGTCTCCGAGTCGCAGAGACTAATTTTATTCACAAGGTCTCCGATACGTCTCCACGACTTTGCGGAGACACACTGGCGACCTAACGGAGACGTCGCGGACACGTCTCCGCGACATAAGGGATGTATACGCGTTGTTGCGGTCACGTCTCCGCGACTTCTGCACTTCTCTGTAGTCGCCGTGGAGTCACTTTCTTGGTGAGAGCGCAAGTCATTCTTTGGTGTTTCAAATCGCCGAGTCGAGGCGACGTCTACTCCAATAGGATACACCCTCTTTCCACTACAGTATGTCTAAAAAAAAATACAACCAGATTTCGCACTGATAACTTTCAAAATGAGTTAGCAATCTTAATGCTACTTTAGGGTATGAAAATATGATTTCTTACCTACAAATTGCACAAAACCCCATTCGATTTGGTTAAGTGGTCGCAGAGAAATGTAGATCGCTGTAAAGCATGTCATGGATCTTTTCCTTCCAAGATTAGCACTTGGATGCTCTTAGTTTACATAACACAACGGACTAAACTTGGAGGAAAGGGATTCCTGACATGCTCAACAAGGATCCCCATTTCTCTGTGACCACTGGAGCAAATCGGATGGGATTTTCTGTAAGATGTCGGTTATAAGTTATAATTTCATACTAGTCCAGTAGACGATGTCATAGACCATGTACATGACCTGGAAAGTTTTTAAGTACAAGGTTTTTTTTTTGTTGATTCGTATTCTAGAAGGGTATTGGAGTAAATTTAGCTTGGTTGCCACCTGAGCAACCTTGGGCAACTTTTTTTATTAGCCTAATTAGCATAATTACGTAATTAGCACATATAAAATATGTAATATATTATTAATTTTGATACAGGGAACCAGAAAACATGGGAAGAAAAACTTTTTAAGGGTTTTCTATATCGAGGAATCCATTTATAACATTACTTTTCAATTTCAAATCATGTAAGTGTCTTAAATACCGTAATTAGCATAATGAGTGCATTTGCATACGTATAATAGTGAAGTATATGGTAATATATACCATTGATATGACCTGAAAATGCTGTTAAATCCAATGTTTTGTTGGTGTTGTGGTTGATTCATTATTAAGATGGGTACTGTAAAAGTGGATATTTGAAGTTATATGACCTTATTTGGTACCTTCGCAACCTTGAGTAATCATTTTTATTAGTCTCATTAGTATATCAAGAACTCTCAATACTGAATTACCGAAATTATCTATGTGGTTTTATAAGAGTAATAGATTATCACTTAATCTGAAAAAGACAAATTTTATATATTTCTATAACAAGAGGCACAACAATGAAATGCAACATTTAAATATCATGGTGGATGGTGTATTATTGGAACAAAAAGAGAGTATTAAATTCTTCGGAATACATGTAAATGAAATCATGAAATGGAACGTTCATGTGCAATATATCTCTGATAAAGTATCTCGTAATGTTGGTATACTTCAGAAGTTAAAGTATTATGTCCCTCAGAACATTTTATTTATGTTATATAATTTGTTGATATTATCGCACATTTCTTATTGCAACATTCATGTATGGGCAACTTCAGAAAGCCACATTGATAGTATATTAATTTTGCAAAAGAAAGCTATACGTATATGCACCAACTCAGGTTATCGAGACCATTCAGATCCTCTATTCGCAGAATTAAGAACACTTAAGGTAAATGACATTGATATTTTGCAAAACTCACTTTTTATGTTTCGCTTACACAATGGTCAGTTGCCATCTTCTTTTTACTCATTATTTCAATTAAACAAGGAAATATATTCTTATCCAGCAAGAAAATCTGATAAGTTTCACTTGTATAATCCCAAAACAGTGATGGCCCTGAAATCTGTCAGACACACTGGACCCGATGTTTGGAATTTTCTTCCTTATGAAATTCGAAGTTTAAAGTCCATGTATTCTTTTAGGAAGGCTGTAAAAACAATGTTGTTATCTGAATATCAGTAATTCCATCGTCATTATTAATGCATTATACACGAACTTCTTTCGTAGAAATATCGACGCAATAAATCTATTATGTAATAATGATTATGTAACCGACCATGTCCTGTATCAACTGTCGCACCTGCATACCTCGGTGAGGAAATATTTTGTCATGTCTTGCTAATCAATGATACAGGTGACTTTATTTTGTATAAGCCTTTAGTGAAAGCAGACAAACCTCTCCTTTCCCTTTCTCCTTTCAACTATTCTATCTCTATGCAAGTCATCCCTCCCTCCTATTCTCCTTCCGATGTAGATTATAATGATATGTTATGCTACGGGGGCTGCGCGCAAATCAAGCTACGCTTATGCTGTAGCCCCTCTGTATTATTCATTGTTGTATGTTTTGTTGTTTTTTTGCTGTACATTGTACACAGGCAATGAACAAGAAAATACTTATATATATATATATATATGTATATATATATATACATATATATATATATATATATATATATATATATATCATATTCATGTTTGTACATGAATGTGTGTTTGTACAATGATGGTATACAGAAACCAATAAATCAAATCAAATCAAATCAAATCAAATCAAATATTCAGCTAATAAGCGCAATATGTCATATGTTCTTAATTTCACTGCAGAAAGCCCGAAAACACACGTATAATACGATTTTTATGGGTTTTTTTTAAGACCAGGAATTCATCTGTAACACTGGTTTGTACTTCCAATTTATGTAACTGTCTTTAATATCATAATTAGCATAGTTACATAATAAGCATATTATGTATGTACAGTGTACAATAGTCCAGCAAATGGTGTCATATGCCATGTACTGTATATGACCTGGACAAGTTGGTATGTACAAGGTCTTTGTAGATTGGTGTATTAAATGGGCACTAACAACGCAGTAAACTAATTAAGCTGGTTGCCATCCTCTCAGCCTTGGGTAAATATCTTTGATTAGCCTAATTAGCGTAATGATTTATACTTAATTAGCGTAATATGTATATCCTGCTAAACTGGCGTCACAAATGATTTCCTGTTCATAGAAAACCTTTGAAAATGTGTTATTTTTTCAAGCTTTCTTTATTATAAAGCGTAAATGAAATATTCGATTGTCAAACTAATTAGATCTTTATGCTATTAGGCTACTAAACTGTTGCCTAATGTTGCCAAAGTAGCAACGAAGTATTATTTATCCTTGAATACAAATCTAAAAACCTCGAAAAGTCATATCTTATGAGTACTGTGTATTCAGATTCCTTGATTAAGATTAGCAACATGCTCATTGCATGTTTTAATTAGCTAACATCATGCTAATTAGCCTGATCAAAGATTTTAGAGAGTGGCAACCAAGCTTAACTAGTTTACAGCATTGTTAGTTCCCACCTAACATATCTAAAACCCCAGTTTACAAAGACCTTGTACATACCAACTTTTCCAGGTCATATACAGTACATGGCATAATTATGACACCATTCGCTGGACCATTGTGCACTGTACATACATGATATGCTAATTATGTAATTATGCTAATTATGCTATCTAAGACAGTTACATAGATTGGAAGTACAAACCAGTGTTACAGATGAATTCCTGGTCTTAAAAAAAAAAAAAAAAAAAAAAAAAAAAACACACCTTGAAATCGTATTATACGTGTGTTTTCGGACTTTCTGCAGTGAAATTAAGAACATATGACATAATTAATTATTGCGCTAATTAGCTGAATATGCTAATGAGACTAATAAAAATGATTGTTCAAGGTTGCCAAGGTACAAAGCAAGGTCAGATAACTTCAAATATTCACTTTTACAGTACCCATCTTAATAATGAATCAACCACAACACCAACAAAACCTTGGACTTAACAGCATTTTCAGGTCATATCAATGGTATATATTACCATATTTACTTCACTATTATACGTATGCAAATACACTCATTATGCTAATTACGGTATTTAAGACACTAACAGGATTTGAAATTGAAAATCAATGTTATGAATGGATTCCTCGATATAGAAAACCCTTAAAAAGTTTTATTTCCCATGTTTTCTGGTTCCGTGTATCAAAATTAGTAATATATTTCATATTTTATATATACTAATTACGTAATACTAATTATTCTAATTAGGCTAATAAAAAAATTGCCCAAGGTTGCCCAGGTGGCAACCAAGCTAAATATACTCCAATACCCTTCTAGAACACGAATCAACCAAAAAAAAAAACCTTGTACTTAAAAACTTTTCCAGGTCTAAAAAGTTTCTACTCGACTATACAGTGAAATCGCATTTTGATTGGTTCACTCTTTATAAGGGTATCGCTGGAGAAAGTCTCGTTGTTTTTTTTTTTTTTTTTTTTTTTTTTTTTGGGGGGGGGGGGGGGGTGAGGGGAGTACATACGGTATTTTGTGCAAATAATCTCCGGGCTTCCAGTCGTCCAGCAAGCGTATACCAAAACTGTGATGATTTGTGTGATCAATATTGTATGCTGTATGTGCGGAACAGACCATTTCTGTAATATATCATTGCAATTCCTCCGAGGCTTCTTTTCCTACAGCTTAGTAACGAAGCATTTCATCCACCTGCTCCCTTAAATTTAGTTCCTTAGTCAGATATTCAAATAGTTGTTGCTACGTGGGGCAAGACTGCGGAAAGCTTTGTGCTTAACGCTAAGGGCAACGTTTGTGAACAAAGCATGCATACAATTTGAATACATTGCCAAAACGGTCTATTGATAAGCATGGTAAAGATAGAGTAAGCGTAAAGGCAAATTTAAAGTCACAAACCAGACTAACTACTCCTCATTTTGACACAACACTGAAACAAAAAAAAAAAGACAAGAAAAAGATAGCCAGTATCTTTTCTTTTGTTGAAAACATGTACAGCAGCTCTATGGCGTTTTTGATTTTTTTTTTTTTTTATAAAGAAAGTCATGACATACAGTGCACTCCCGCTATACGGTTATAACAAAATTTCGGCTAAAACGAAATTAAAATTCAGGCCGCAACATTATCCGCTCTGTTTTTTTTTTTTTTTTTTTTCATTCTTTACCTGTTCGGTTAAAACGAAATTTCGATATAACGAAAGACTTCATTCGTTATAACGGGAGTCCACTGTATTGGTAGAACCCTGCATATAAAAAGTAAACTGGTAAAACACATGCTTCTAATATTGCAAACCGAAGAGTAGATGTAAATCACATCGGTATTCAGAATCCAGGGGCGGATCTAGCTTTTTATAAAGGGGGGAGGGGGGAGGGTGTGGGATGGGGGTGTCCCCCCCTCCCACAATAGGGAGAATTTTTGAAAATCTGTGTGTGAAAATGGCGTTTTCTTGCATCTAAAACACCACTATTTTTGGTATAGAGGTCATTGCCCAATTAAAAATTACAAGTTTAAAAAAAAAGATAAGATAAAAAAAAAATGGTCCCCGGATTCTTTTTTTTTTTCTAGATCCGCTTCTGAATGTCTCTCCCATCATGGCGTCCATTTGGTGGTTTCGAAGCTTGTTATCAAATCTGATGTTCGTGGAATCTAACAAGTCAATTTGCAACTATGAAATGTTACTGGTGAAGTGTAAGCTTAGTACTTCAATAGAAAGTACACACGTGACATTATGTGGTGTTGTATATTTTATTTTCCTTTCTTGTTCACAAAACAGATACCCCTTTACGAGACAAATAAAACATGAGACTGTGAAAAACCTAATCAGCTAATATCCCGGTGTTGTTTGCTTGCTTACATCTGTCAAAAGGCTCTCGCCTGAGTTTTAAACAACTGGGTATCTGAATATAAGAACAACCCAAGTCCATGGAAGGCCATTTCGAGTAAACCTAAAAAAAAAAAAAAAAAATCATATCTTTTTTATTTGTCCCATAATATTCTATTTAACTCTAATTGGAAGGCAAAATTGTACATAAAAATTAGTACATATATTATCACAATTAACATTTACATTAATTGTGGAGATGTTATTTTTTGTGTGTGATGGACGTTGGTTGTTCTTTGAATCATATGGACTTTGGTCGTTCTTTGAATCATATGGACTTGGGTCGTTCTTTGAATCACATACAGGATAGGCTGCTATATCAATGGTATGGTAAAAGAAATAGATGAGAGAGTTTTGTTACTTTTTTTCCCGCTTTTAGACCGTATCCAATCCGTATCTAATCTGCCGTTCGTGGATTCTAACTAGTCAATTTGCAACTACGAAATGTTACTAGTGAAGTGTAAGCTTATAGTACTTCAATAGAAAGTACACACGTGACATTATGTGGTGATGCATATTTTATTTTCCTTTCTTGTTCACAAAACAGATACCCCTTTACGAGACAAATAAAACATGAGGCTGCGAAAAACCTAATTAGCTAATATCCCGGTGTTGTTTGCTTGCTTACATCTATCAAAAGGCTCTTTCCTGAGTTTTAAAAAAATTATTCAAAATGCGAATTAATATAGCTACAAGGTTACTCTTAGGCATTGGTAGCGGAAGAAATGATATTGTAACATAAAGAACAGTGGATGAGAGAGTGGGGTCTCCCGTAACACTCCACCTTAAATCTGATTTGACTGGCATTGTAATGTACTTTCGGGAGACAGGACAGGAAATATTTGTATTGCTTCATTTTACCTAAAAATGACGGAGCTTGAAATGCGCGTCTCGACGGAATTTGATAAAACAGAATTGTAACAGGGAATTGAGACCCATGTTTTAAAAATCGTAAAAAATAAAAACAATTTGAATTTGAATTTAACAAGTTTAATCATGAGTAACTATATTGGAACCTTTCAGACAGTTTTTGTTTCATTTCATTCTTTTAACCTCTTTTAATTGACCTTATTTACATTTTTCGTCTCGTTTGTCATTTCTGAATAAATATGATGTGTAACTTGTGAAGAGTGTTGGCATGTGCAGTTGGGATCATTTTATCATGTCAAGAGTTCAAGAGACAGTACCTTCCCAAATGGGTGATTTAAAGTTCGGTGTTAGTGCTAGTGCTGCCTCAACACTAGCACCGGAGATAAAAGAGAACTTGAATTCAGTCGATGATGGCAGGTTGACAGCAAAATAATTGACCTATTTCCGGTAATTGGTGTTTGGCCCGGTGTTGCATATCGACTGCTAAACCAAGCTCCACCGTCGGTGTTGGCAATTTACGTGCTTTTTTCACGCTTTGGCTGACACTAGCCCCTAGGGATTATCATCTTTGTCATTTCAAGTTGGTGCTGGTGTAAGCGTTGCTGTTTGAGACCCGCATTCACTCACAATAGATGCACTTTTTACGTACAAAGTCTATACTAGTGCGATGGTCGCCCGCGAAATTTACACGAGCACTTTAGACATGGTTACATAAAGCTGAGCCTGTGAGAAAAATTAAAATCGTTGTGTGCTGGAGAAGAAATTTGTAGCATTTTTATCCGTCTTCCCCATTTTTTAATGTGTCTAAAACTATTAAAGCAGTCGTGACTACACAGTTGGTTAGGAGACAACAGAAGTTAAAATTCAGACCGCAACATTATTCGCTCTGTTTGTTTGTTTTTTTTTTCATTCTTTACCTGTTCGGTTAAAACGAAATTTCGATATAACGAAAGAAAACTGCCGGTCCCGAGGACTTCATTCGTTATAACGGGAGTCCACTGTATTGGTAAAACCCTGCATATAAAAAGTAAACTGGTAAAACACATGCTTCTAACTGCAAACCGAAGAGTAGATGTAAATCACATCGGTATTCAGAATCCAGGGGCGGATCTAGCTTTGTATAAAGGGGGGGGGGGGGGTTGGGGCGGAATGCGAGGAAGCGTAGCGACCGAGCCCGAGCGAGCGAGCGAGAGGGGGAGGGTGTGGGATGGGGGTGTCCCCCCTCCCACAATAGGGAGAATTTTTGAAAATCTGTGTGTGAAAATGGCGTTTTCTTGCATTTAAAACACCACTATTTTTAGTATAGAGGTCATTGCCAAATTAAAAATTACAAGTTTTAAAAAAAAGATAAGATAAAAAAAAATGGTCCCCGGATTTTTTTTCTTTTCCTTTTTTTTTTCTTTTTTTTTTCTTTTTCTTTATTTTTTTTTTTTTTTGGGGGGGGGGGTTCACCCCAACCCCCCCCTCTAGATCCGCTTCTGAATGTCTCTCCCATCATAGCGTCCATTTGGTGGTTTCGTAGCTTGTTATCCAATCTGCTGTTCGTGGAATCTAACAAGTCACTTTGCAACTACGAAATGTTAGGGGTGAAGTGTAAGCTTAGTACTTCAATAGAAAGTACACACGTGACATTATGTGGTGCTGTATATTTCATTTTCCTTTCTTGCTCACAAAACAGATACCCCTTTACGAGACAAATAAAACATGAGACTGTGAAAAACCTAATCAGCTAATATCCCGGTGTTGTTTGCTTGCTTACATCTGTCAAAAGGCTCTTTCCTGAGTTTTAAACAACTGGGTATCTGAATATAAGAACAACCCAAGTCCATGGAAGGCCATTTCGAGAAAACCTAAGAAAAAAAAACTTCATATCTTTTTTATTTGTCCCATAATATTCTATTTAATCTAATGGGAAGGCAAAATTGTACATAAAAATTAGTACATATATTATCACAATTAACATTTACATTAATTGTGGAGATGTCATTTTTTTTTGTGTGATGGACGTTGGTTGTTCTTTGAATCATATGGACTTTGGTCGTTCTTTGAATCATATGGACTTGGGTCGTTCTTTGAATCACATACAGGATAGGCTGCTATATCAATGGTATGGTAAAAGAAATAGATGAGAGAGTTTTGCTACTTTTTTTCCCGCTTTTAGTCCGTATCCAATCCGTATCCAATCTGCCGTTCGTGGATTCTAACTAGTCAATTTGCAACAACGAAATGTTACTAGTGAAGTGTGAGCTTATAGTACTTCAATAGAAAGTACACACGTGACATTATGTGGTGATGCATATTTTATTTTCCTTTCTTGTTCACAAAACAGATACCCCTTTACGAGACAAATAAAACATGAGGCTGCGAAAAACCTAATTAGCTAATATCCCGGTGTTGTTTGCTTGCTTACATCTATCAAAAGGCTCTCGCCTGAGTTTTAAAAAAATTATTCAAAATGCGAATTAATATAGCTACAAGGTTACTCTGAAATGATATTGTAATATAAAGCACAGTGGATGAGAGAGTGGGGTCTCCCGTAACACTCCACCTTAAATCTGATTTGACTGGCATTGTATGTACTTTCGGGAGACAGGACAGGAAGTATGTGACCGTGCACCTCAAAACGAACATAAAGTCGAACACACTGATTTTGCGTGAGGACTGAAAAGTGAAATGGGTCAACCTAGCCGAACTTGACTTTTAAATATTTTCTGAAAGAGAGGGTCTTCTGTTACATTATGCTAAAATTTGGTATCATAAAACGGGCAGGAAAGTGTGTTTTTCTAGCAGTTTATCTCGAACACTTTTGGTAGAATAGTGTGATTAGGTGTGTCTTTAATATCCCTTTTTCATTTCTGAAAAACCTTGTCCACACTCTTCACTTTCAACTCTTATAACTCTTGAAAAGATAGTGCTGCTGCTTTGAACGTGGGCATTAATTATGGACAGAATGTGTTAAAGAGGCATGCTTAATTTCAGTTTAATCTGACAATCCCTTCATTGTTGTTACTCTGGTGGTTTACTTCCTGTTTTTTTGTCCCATTCATAGCACAGCCAGCACGGTTTGGTAAAGATTAAGCGCTTGAATAGACACTGTACTTCAGAGCCTCTTTTCTAAGTTCACACTTTTCCTGAGTTTGTGCTTTCTTTCCAATATCTAGATAGGTTAGGAGAGTCCATTTGATTTGAGTTATACATAATTTTAAAGCTTAAAGTCTGTTCTTTCAGAATACGGTCTTCACTGAAAATTCATGTCTGGCGACTTTTTGTTTGTTTTGAGGTGCAGGGTCACATATTTGTATTGCTTCGTTTTACCTAAAAATGACGGAGCTTGAAATGCGCGTCTCGACGGAATTTGATAAAACAGAATTGTAACAGCGAATTGAGACCCACGTTTAAATAATCGTAAAAATAAAAACAATTTGAATTTGAATTTAACAAGTTTAGGTGTAAGCGTTGTTGTTCGAGACCCACATTCACTCACAATAGATGCACATTTTACGTGCAAAGTCTATACTAATGCGATGGTCGCCCGCGAAATTTACACGAGCACTTTAGACATGGTTACATAAAGCTGAGCCTGTGAGAAAAATTAAAATCGTTGTGTGCTGGAGAAGAAATTTGTAGCATTTTAATCCGTCTTCGCCATTTTTTAATGTGTCTAAAACTAAGTAGTCGTGACTACACAGTTGGTTAGGAGACAGCATTATCACTAGCATTAGCACCAGACTTGAAATCAACCACCGAATATTCCGCCAATTCTGATGATTGAGACTAGAAATTTTAGACTACAACAACTCTCCAGCATCGATACATACTCGATAAACTCTACCTTTACAACTGTTACTAAATTAATGATACACTTATTTAGGAATCATTGATCATTCCTGCTGATATTTGTGAAGGTGCTTCTTGCTAAAGTCTCTTGAGTAGGTTTACGTGGTAAGCGATGGTTCACTGGTCAGCACTGAAGCCGGCTGGCACCAGGGAGGTCATGGAGGTGTCGTCTCACCTCCCTACTGACACGGAGGTATCATGACTGCGGCTCCGACACTCCCAAAAGACTAGTCCTCTTTTCTCTATACTAAATTCACAAACCACGTAGTGCAAGATATCTACACGCGTGATCAGGGTCCTCCAGGGTTTCTCTTAGTGGGTAGTGTCTCCATTCGCTGTGTTCTATTTTCAGGTACCTGCCGCCTGGTTGAGACATAGAACAGAAAGATAAAGTATACTTGAATATTACGTGCGTTGATATTATATTGCACTTTTGTTTAAAATGTCTTTTATCGTCAGCAACGTTTTCAAAATCGTTGTACGAGTAATTCCCCAGTCATGCTTACCTTCGATTATGATGCATAGTCTGTGATTGATAGCTGAAAAGAAGAAACCGAGTTAAAGATGTTAATCGTTGAGGAATTGAGGCGTTTAATGCACATTCCAAGAGAAATAATCCTTGATATGGCCAGTGTTGTAAATACTTCAATTTAATAGATATTTAGCGTGCCATTATTCGACTTAAAGGAAGAGGACGGTGTCAATAATATATTTATGCCACATCCACTGAATGATAACTGGTTTATCGTAGTTATGAAAAAACAATATTCTTTTACAACTAATTTCAAAAGGCATTACATTATCCTTCTTGGAAAAATATAGAAGGGAAATATACTCGTATAATAATTATATCAATAAAATGATCTACAATCACCTCGGTAGGAGTAGAGAGTTGTTTTCGCCTGATGACTGCAGCAACACACACCGCCACTGATAAGATGAAGGCGATCGTTAACAATGCTGCAGTGGTGGATTCCTGGTGTAACACTCCTTCTACAGTTTGCATCTCTGGACAGAACTTATCTGTTGGGAGACAAAAAAGGCCGGTGCACTTTGAATTCAGGATAAACATTGTGATGATAAGCACGAACTTCTAACATGATTTAATTGACATCTTAAATCAATATTTCCAGCAGTAATCTGTTCTTCTTTTTTAGGGGGGGGGGGGAGGAGGGCACCAATGAAAGATTGCAACCCATTTTCAACCTGTGAATGTTTTATATCCACCGGAAGACACCCATCAGAATAAGGATAGCGTTGTTGTGTCACAACTTCAGCTGTGTTGTTGTGATGTGACCACTAATGTGGCTATGGGATCTTTGTGTTAACTGATATTGGGTAAAGGATTGACCAAAAGATAATACGATACAAAACAAACACAATAAAATACACACAAAAAAAAACCCCAAACAAACAAACAGGACGATAAATGATACAGAAAAGTCTTAAGAAGAGCACGGGCAAGATCGGAAGAGCAACTTACATGAAGAGAATGCCGTATGGCACAAATAGCGTACCCACCGAAGCAAATACAGTACACTCTTGATATAACAAAGTCTTCGGGACCGGCAATATTCTTTCGTTATATTGAAATTTCGTTATAGCCGAACAAATACAATCATGATGAAAGCACACAAATCATTCAAATACAGCATGTTATTTATTGAATATTCATCATACACTGAAAAGCAACGTTGAAGGTGGTGGTTCCTAATCAGTTTCGTTTGAGCATAAAGTTGTTTGAAGGCCTACTTTCATGCTTTATAATAGTTTGAAAAGGCATGCATGAAAAGTGACGGTTAAAGATTCTTTTGCAGTTCACTATTCCACAGGTTCATTATTCCTAAGGTTCGTTATTACGAAGGCGCGTTATTCCAAAGATTCGCTATTCCCAAGGTTCATTATTCGGTAAGTTCGTTGTAAAATGAAACAAGGTTCGTTGATCATTCCAAAAGGTTAGTTAATCAGAAAAAAAAAAAGGTGATAAGGTTCGTCATTCCTAAGGTTTGTTAATCCGAAAATGAAATAAGGTTTATATTGACGAAGGTTTGTTAGTACTCATCTTTTTTTTTTCCTCTCTCTCACTTTCGGATATTAAAACAAACCCCTTTTAACCATCTTCGCACTCTCGAACGTTGCGTAATAAAGAACCATATTTTAATTTCGGGTAGACGAACATGTATAAATAGGTATACGGAATTTGTGTTGTTCGGAAAAACACGAGTTCTCAAATACGGTGAGTAGCACAATGACCGAATTGGGCAATTTCTATTTAATCACACTGCAATGTAAAGCGTTCGCCCATACAGAGACGCTCTGTAAATGTCGAGCCCGGTATGTAAGTTTGTAAGCGATCTACCTTTCGTTATAACGTGCATATTTCTCTTGTTTTTCTTTATCAATGGCGCTAGGAAATGACTTCGTTATAACGAAAATGCTATATCCGCGTTCGTTGTATATGCGAATTTTGCAACATAGACTTCAATGATGAGAATGACCTGAATTTTCACCTTTTCGTAACGTAATTTCGTTATGACCGTGTTCCTTGTAACGGGAGTACACTGTACCATATAAATACGTGAAAGCTCGTTGACGCCTTTATGCGGCTATCCGCGTCGGGTTTCTTACCTGTAGGACAAAGCGTCTTCGAGCCTGCAATCAAACCATAGACATTCATGACGTCACAAGTGACGGTGGTGCAGCTATTGAGTACTGGTTTGATAGTGATCGGTGTGGAACCATGAGTGGACCACGTGCCATTATTCACTGTGATGACGTATGAATGGAAGCCTGCCTGTGGTTGGTACTCTCTAGGCACGTGACATGACACTGCGAACATGACGTCATCGCCTCCCAACATCTCGGAGACTTTGATTTCAATTACGCTGTCTGCAATATAAAATCAGGAAAAAGGGAAAATATGAATTAGCATCAATAAAACAAACCACGGGATTTGAATAGATCCCACGTCTTTGAATGCATTCGTTAGTCACTATTCCTTGCATGGTATTTAATACGAAAAGTCACTTCAACGTAGAAAGCATTGGTAGTCGTACACACTTTGGAGGCCTTGAAATGTTACCTCAAAAATTCATCAAATGCTTGTATTTTTTTTCTCGATTCGTTAGTAGGACACGTGATTCAGAGATTGTCTTCTCTCTACTGACCATGAGTCAGGATGGAGATGATACATCTGGTACTTAAAAAATAAATGACGTTACGTGAATGATACACATGCGTCTCTACATTGTTAAATTCTTGTACGTTGAATATAATCTGTTCATTTTCTTTTAAATCTTGGACTTCTTTTAGTTTTATGAATCTCAGCCAAAAAAAAAAAAAAAAAAATATATATATATATATATATATATATATATATATATATAAATAATGATCTCTTAAAACCATGAAGCTTGAATATTCATGATAGAACTGTAAATAGACGTCTAAACGAGTTATGCTTGTCAGGGTTGTGGGTAAACGTCAGAGAACAACGTGCATTGACCTTATGATCATCTTTTTATTTTGAATATGATACACTTTCATTGGCATACAGAAGCAGCCTCTGCCGGTTTTACGTTTACTCACCTCGCCGAATCAACGAAGTATTGCAAAATACTTGCTCCTTTGTTCATTCCCAACATTTTTTTTTGATCTTATGATAATGGATACAATGCTGTTCCAGTGCTTACCATCACCCGTGGGGCAGTAGGTCTTTTCAACCGATGTAGAGCCAACTCCATTTTGACCAAGGCAAGTCACGTGTTTACACCTGTCTGGGCGAGGTGCTATGATTAAGGAAGATACCTCTGACGACGAAACTATCTCCTGGTCTACCTTAATGACGAATGTATGGATAGGAGGGTAAGGCTGATCACGTGGTTCAAGTTGACACTTGACCAAAAGGTTTCCTCCTGGATAGTTAGCGTCCTGTTGTTCCTGAAGTCTGATTGACAGGGCGTCTGATGCCGGTGCATCTATCCATGTATGGTGATCAATCAAGTGAAGGTTTTGTAGGATATTTGTATCATGATATCAAAATACTTTACCTAGAACTAAAACATGAAAAAAAAACTAGTATTATCAACGTCACCACTAAATTCCGTAGCTTTCCTGACAAACTTTTACAGACAAAGTTACGGATAACATTTCGAAAGCATGATTCATAATAATCACTCATATCCGATCGGTTCCTGGACACAATTCTATACACTCTTCTACTATAAACTTTATTGCACTCAATATGCATCTAAATCATGGATAACTCTGACAAACTGACCAAAATACTTACGTTTTGGACAGTAAATAGACGCTGTCGTTGTATTTCTGAATCCGTTGCTTCCCTTACACGACACGTCCACACACCAGCGGGGAAGAGGAGAAAGACGAATTTGAGGTGAAGACGATCTCGATAGCTCGACGCCATTAACGGTTATCTCATACATTGTGATGGGAGGAGATGGTTGATCGGAAGGAGTCACGTGACAATCAATGATAAGACCAGGCTCAATGTCAGGGTGCGGTTGATCGTGAAACTTGATGGTTATCACACCTTCTGATGGAAGCTCTTAATCAAAACAGAAAGAATTATAACAAGAAGTAATCAAATCGAAGTGAATAGTTTGTTCATAACATTATAATTATATGTTGTACTTTCTCTGTTTTACGCGACGGAACTACAATTTGTCAATGGTTTATTGTTCAAGTTGGATATCATATACAATCCTTCATGTAATAGAACAGTGGTTCACCCTTCATGACCACAAATCCAGTTATATTTTTCCTCTGGCCAAGTTAAACCTGGAGCTACTATACACCAAACAGCATTGTGACTGATCTAACGTTCGTCAAG